>NW_022589708.1:42630214-42694955 GCF_004348235.1 Phoca vitulina
TCTTCTGCATGTGGCTGTCCAATTTTCCCAGCACCATTTATTGAAGACTGTCTTTTTTCCATTGCATGTTTTTTCCTGCTTTGTCAAAGATTATTTGACCATAGAGTTGAGGGTCCATATCTGGGTTCTCTATTCTGTTCCATTGGTCTGTATGTCTGTTTTTGTGCCAGTACCATGCTGTCTTGGTGATCACTGCTTTGTAATATAGCTTGAAATCGGGCAACGTGATGCCCCCAGCTTTGTTTTTCTTTTTCAACATTTCCTTGGCGATTCGGGGTCTTTTCTGATTCCATTCAAATTTTAGGATTGGATTATTTGGGGATTTTGGTGCAGAGTTGTATAAGTTCTTTAAGTATTTTGAATACTAACCTTTTATTGGATATGTCTTTTGCAAATATCTTCTCCCATTCAAAAGGTTATCTTTTAGTTTGTTGATTGTTTCCTTTGCTATGCAGAAGCTTTTAATTTTGATGTAGTCCCAATAGTTTATTTTTTACTTTTGTATTCCTTGCTTTAGGAAACATAGCTAGAAAAATGTTGCTACAGCCCATGTCAGAGAAATTATTGCCTGTGTTCTCTTCTTGGATTTTTATGGTTTCAGGTCTCACATTTAGGTCTTTAATCCATTTTGAATTAATTTTTATATATGGTATAAAAAAGGGTGATCTAGTTTTATTTTTTTGCATGTAGCTGTCCAGTTTTTCCAACACCAATTCTTAAAGAGACTCTTTTTTCCCATTGTAGATTCTTGCCTCCTTTGTCATAGATTAATTGACCATACAATTGTAGTCTTATTTCTGAGTTCTCTATTCTGTTCCATTGATCTATATATGTATTTTTGTGCCAGTATCATATTGTTTTGATTACTACAGCTTTGTAGTATGCCTTGAAATCTGGAATTGTGATACCTCCAGTTTTGGTCTTCTTTTTCAAGATTGCTTTGGCTATTTAGGATCTTGTGTGGTTCCATACAAACTTTAGGATTATTTTTTTCTAGTTCTGTGAAAAATGTTGTTGGTATTTTGATAGGGATTGCATTAAATATGTACATTGCTTTGGGTAGAATGGACATTTTAACAATATTTTTTCTCTCATTCCATGAGCATGAAATACCTTTCCATTTGTTTTTGTCATTTTCAATTTCTTTCATCAGTGTTCTATAGTTTTCAGTGTACAGGTCCTTCACCTCCCTGGTTAAATTTATTCCAGGTATTTTATTATTTTTAATACAATTGTAAATGGGATTGTTTTCTTAATTTCACTTTCTCTACTTCATTATTAATGTATAGAAATGCAACAGATTTCTGTATATTGATTTTGTATCCTGTAAATTCACTAAATTCATTTATCAGTTCCAATAGTTTTTCAGTGGAATCTTTAGAGTTTTCTATATATAATATATATCATCTGCAAATTGTGAAAGTTTCAATTCTTCCTTACCATTTGAATGACTCTTATTTCTTTTTATTGTCTGATTGCTGTGGCTAGAACTTCTAGTACTATGTTGAATAAAACCAGTGAGAGTGGCCATCCTTGTCTTGTTCCTGAGCTTGGGGGATAAGCTCTGTTTGTCACCACCAAGTATGATGTTAGCTGTAGTTTTTTTCATATATGGCCTTTATTATGTTGAGGTACATTCCCTCTAAACCTACTTTATTGAGGGTTTTGATCACGAATGGATGTTGTACTTTGTCAAATGCTTTTTCTGCATGTATTGAAATGATCATGTGGTTTTTATCCTTTCTCTTATTGATGTGATATTGAATCACCTTTGCATCCCAGGAATAAATCTCACTTGATTGTGAGTAATTTTTTAGTGTATTGTTGGATTTGGTTTGCTAATATTTTGTGTTTTTTTTTTTTATTTTTAAAGCTTTTATTTATTTCTTTGAGAGAGAGAGTGAGCCAGAAAGAGAGAGAGAAAGAGAAAGAAGGAGCAGGGGGGAGAGGGAGATGCAGACTCCCCGCTGAGCAGGGAGCCCGACATGGGCCCCATCCCAGGACCCCGAGATCATGACCTGAGCCTAAGGCAGATGCTTAACCGACTGAGCCACCCTGGGACCCTGTTAATGTTTTGTTGAAGATTTTTTCATCTATGTTCACCGGAGATTTTGGCCTATACTTCTCTTTTTTCAGAGTGCCTTTATTTGGTATTGCTATCAATAGAATGAACTTGAAAGGTTTTCTTTCTCTTCCATTTTTTGGAATAGTTAGAGAAGAATAGGTATTAACTCTTTAAATGTTTGGTAGATTTAACCTGTGAAGGCCTCTGGTCGTAGACTTTTGTTTTGGGGAGTTTTTGAATTACTCATTCAATTTCCTTGCTAATAATAGGTCATTTCAAATTTCTATTTTGTCCTGAGTTAGTTTGGGGAGGTTATATGTTTTAGAAATCTATCCATTTCTTTTTTTTTTTTTTTTAAAGATTTTATTTATTTATTTGACAGAGAGAGACACAGCGAGAGAAGGAACACAAGCAGGGGGAGTGGGAGAGGGAGAAGCAGGCTTCCCGCGGAGCAGGGAGCCCGATGCGGGGCTCGATCCCAGGACCCTGCGATCATGACCTGAGCCGAAGGCAGACGCTTAACGACTGAGCCACCCAGGCGCCCCGAAATCTATCCATTTCTTGTAAGTTGTCCAATTTGTTGGCATATAGGTTTTCATAATAGTCTCCTATAATCCTTTGTATTTCTGTGGTGTTGGTTATTTCCCCTCTTTCATTTCTGATTTTGTTAAGTCCTCTCTCTCTCTATCTTTATGAGTCTGGCTAATGGTTTTTCAATTTTGTTGATCTTTTCAAAGGACTAGCTCCTGATTTCATTGTTCTATTCTATTGATTTTTTAGTTTCTAATTTGTTTATTTCTGCTCTAATCTTTATTATTTCCTTCCTTCTACTGGTTTTGGGTGTTTCATTGTTGTTGTTCTTCTCTTCTCCAGCACCTTTAGGTGTAAGGGTAAGTTGTTTACTTGAGGCTTTTCTTGCTTCCTGAGGACGGCCTGGATTGCTATACACTTCCCTCTCAGAACAATATTTGCTGCATCATAATTTTAGTAATAGTAATGTTATAGAGATTACAACACATTTATTCAGCTTTACAAAATAAAAGCAGATTATTTGAAAGTGCTATTAATTTATATTTTATTAATAATTATTTCAAATCCACTTTTCAACTGATAAACAAACATACATATGCACATGATCATTCAGTTTGGAACCACAAGCATAACGTTATAATTACATTGCCTTTAGGGTATCTCCAATTTTCCTTCCTTAATTCATTTTGCACATTTGTGACTGTTTCTCTTACAACTCTATTTGCCTATAGGGCAGAATGCAAGCTGTACACCTTAATATTCTGCATCCTTCATTGTGGTGTTCCCAACAAAACTTTCTAAGTCTTACTTCTTTTACTATACGTATTTTATAAAAATCATATGAAACTTCTCCCCCCCCAAAATACCACAATTGTATATAGATCTTTTGGATCTTCTTTCCTATTATCATACTATTAATGCACAATTTACAGGTTATATCTTCAATATGAAATTGTAATTTCCCTGAAGCCTGGACATCAATTTAGAGTCTTGAGCAATGATTGTTTACAATTAGTCACATGCAGTGAGTTAATTTTATTTTTAAAAATTTTTTTATTGAAGTATAATTAACATACATACAATGCTATATTAGTTTCAGGTATACAGCATACTGAGTCAACAATTCCATACCTTATTCAGTGCTTGCCATGACCAATGTTGTCACCATCTGTCACCATCTGTCACCATCTGTTATTACAATGATGTAATAACATCATTCGATGTTATTACAATATTATTGACTACATTTCTTATGTGGTGTTTTTCACCTCTGTGACTTATTTATTTTATAACTGGAAGTCTGTGCCTCTTGATCCTCTTTATCTATTTCACCCATCCTCCCACCCCCCTACCTTCTGGCAACTACCAGTTTGTTCCCTGCATGTGACTTTTAAATATTTCTTATGTTTTAACAAAACTGCTCTAGCAGCCCCACCTCTCCTTATTCTCTGGATCACCACCCCCTCTTACTTGGCACTCATAGCAACACAGAACTCTCTGGTCTTTTTAAAGTAATTGATGCATTCTCCCCTAAGGGTTCTGGGCCATGCCTTATTGTTGATGGTTCTCTCTTCCTTGCCGCTGCTACAGTTTGATGTTTGCCTGTGCTAAATTGTTGATGCTCCTTGGTTGTTTGCCCTAAAACCTGTGGGAAGGAATGATGTTGCATTCGGGTCAGGAAGGAAAGGCAACCCTCTGACAAAGTAGTGCTGCTCTGGGCAGGGTTGGGAGCTAATCAATAGAACTTTCCGTTACTTTATTGTGTGGCCTCTCTCTTCAGAAACATTATATCTCTGGCCTTAAATATTCTCACTTTGGGGAAACTGGATACATTGCAAGACCCTAACAGGAAAGGTTTTATTAGGAACTTTCCAAGCTTCCCAGTCTGACCCTTCTTTTCTAATGTGAATTTATTCTGGCTTTGCTGTGTTTCTAATCTTTTGTGTTTCCCTGAGGCTGCTAAGTCCTCTGTGAAAGGTGTTAGGGTGTAAAAGAGTAAACAAAAATTTTGTGACATAAACACATATCAATGACTCATTTACAGATGATTTCAGTTCCACAGTCATTGAAGGGAGTGTCCTATATGGTAAACACTGTGTTGCACACTAGGTATAAATATGACTAAATCCTAAGCCTGTCCTTGATGATTTTAGAATCATCTGAAAGGCACAAAAATTATAATTTTGATTTAGTGTGCTAAGTATAATAATAGAAGAATGCATATAAAACTGTACAGAGTGCAATGGATGAGGAGATAATCTCAGCCTATGGGGTTAAAAGTTGACTTCTAGCCTGAAATGACATCTGAACTGATTTCTAAAAGAATATAAAACTTAATCTTATAGACAGTAAGACATTTTTTTGAGTCCCACTGCTCTTATATAGCAAGCTATGACTAAAACCATTTTTCCCTTAATTTTCTATTTGTCATATATTAACACCATTCTAATTAGTCTAACATAGCTTTATACCTGTTAAATAATAAAAAAGTTAAAAATCAGTATAATGTTTTAATTGATAGAACTAAAGCCTCCAAATCTCAGGTCCGTACATTATGACTAAATTTTCTCTGTAGACCTGAGAAAGTAATTTTATCTGAGAGGGGGATTCTAATGGTAAAAATTTTGATAATTGGAGAAGAAAAATAATTTGGGATAGGCACTAAAAGCACTCTTTCTGGCTTCTCAAAACCAAGAGGTATTTTCCTGTTCTGTCTTATATTTCTGGACCTACCAGCTATAGTGGACATGGTCACCCTGCTCATCTTTTTTTTTTCTTTCTTTCTTTAAAGATTTTATTTATTTATTTATTTGAGAGAGAAAGAGAGAGAGAGAGAGTGAGCACGCACATGATGGGGGAAGGAGCAGAGGGGAAGAAGCAGAGGAGGAACAGAGGGAGAGGGAGAGGGGGAAGGAGAGGGCTGAGGAAAGAATCTCAAGCTGACTCCATGTGGGGCATCAGGCCCAGTGTGCAGGGTCAGAATGGGGTTTGATTTCATGACCTAAGAGACAGATGCTCCACCGACTGAGCCACCCAGGCACTCTTGACCCTGCTTATCTTAATAATGTCCTACGTCTCAAGCCATGGTTTCTTGTTTTTTAAGCAGCAGCCTTCATCATTATTTTCAGGAGAACATTTTAAATACGAAAAATGTGAGCAAATAATTCAAAGCACATACCACTATCCTCCTCCTGCTACTACTATAAATTGAAGACATGGCACATCCTTTTTCTGCATATGTAACTTCATAAAGATATGCTACCTGCAAGGTTCAGTTAAATATGTTGAATATGAGGATTATGTTAAATAAGATGGTATGTAAAACACTCATTAGTTTCTTTGTTCTCATTAGTGTGTTTACTCAATAGATTAGAAACAACTAGTTATTTTTTATTTTATTTTTCCTTCTGTCTATATTTAAGTATTCCAGAATTCTGAGCTAGCCTTGACCACTTTTCACTTTTCATGCCTCTGGGCAATCTTACATATTTTCTGTGTTTTGTGAGCTCATGATTCTTCATTTTGCTAGTCCAGAATACACCCATTGCTTTGAAGTTATCTGTGCAATTTATGTTGGAGGTTTCCTTTTGGTTGCTATCCACATCCTCAACTGCATCATCTTCTCACTCTAAAACAAATTCTCTATTTATATTTGCATTTTATGTAAGACATCAGTGACTAGTTGCTAACACAAACCAAAGATCCTGGGCATCTTCCTACTTTCTTCCATGTCTCCCATTTTTACTGCCATAGATTTTTTTTTCTTCTTGTATTCATCATTGCTGCCAAAATAGTTAGCTGGTCACTAGGATTCTTAAGTTAATAGGGTAAAGTTCTTACTTCAAAGTGGCTGTTCAGCCAAGGACTACATTTCACTGTGCCACCCTAAGCCACTATGAATTTTGGGTGTACCTGATAAAAATACTTAGCAATACCTTAGCCAAGGCAATTATTTAAAATTCATTTCAACTCTATACCACTACCTCGGTTCATATCTCATCATCTCTTATCTGGATTTTTGCAACAGTTTAGTAATTGATATCTCCATTATAGTTTAGCTCTCATCAGTTCAATGTTTGTCCAGCCACTAGAAATATATAAAACATAAAACTAGATATAATCAGACCTCTATCTAAATACACACATGGCTCTCACTTTTTTTTAAGAAAAATTATGTATTCTTTGACATTATTTATGAGGGACATCACAATTGCTTTCTCTCACCTCTCCAGTCTCAGTAGCCATCATTTCATAGAGATATCATATAATTTTTCACTAAAATTCTCACAGTTCTGCGACAACATCCCCGAAACACTGGTCAGCGATCCTCCTGCATTTCCAACAGCATGTTGGACCTTGGTTACAGTACATGGAAGTCTCCATGCTATTTCATGGCTCCTCCCTTCACTTTCCATATTTTATTAATTTGATACTTTCCACTGATTCTTAAAATGCCCAGTCAGAATTGTGGGTTTTTTTTTTAGGGGGGCAGGGAGTAAGACTCTGACTCCTTTTACCCTTTGACCGTAAAAGTCTTTTCTGTGAAAATGTAGTTCTATGAAAATACGTCTGCTTAAATATTTACCATTCTGTATTAAAATGGACTGCTTGCTTGTCTCTGTCATCTACATGAGGTAATAAACTGTTGAGATTAAAACTTTTACCTTACTAATTATAAATTATATGTGCCTATTATTGGAATTCTGCAACTTCATTTATTACAAGCTTCAGTGGGTAAGACACAATTGTTTTCTAGTGGGTGGAGTCAACAAATGATACACATAAAGTAAGCACATTATGTATTTTATTAGGTGTGTTATGAAATAAAATATAAAAGCAGAGTGAGTTCAGGGCAAAGGAATGTGGGTATTAATTTTAAATAGGGTCGATAGGGCAGGCCAGTGACATTTGAACAAGAATACTATGGAGCTAAGGGAGGTAGCCACATGCTTATGGAAGAAGAGCATTCTAGACCAAGGAAACAAAGTGTGAAGACCACAAGAATGGAACATGCGGGTATTTGAAGAACAAAGAAGAACCTAATGTAGCAAAGCAGAGGTGAGAAGTGTGACAAGAAATATCAGACATGTAGCCGAGGGTCACATTAAGTTGATTTTTACAGGACTTTGTTAGAATTTTGTCTTTACACTGGGTGAACCGGAAACCAATGAAGGATTTGGGGAAAAAAAATAATATCATCTATATTTTAAAGGAATTCCTCTTATTATCCATATTGGAAAACAAACAAACAAAAAACAAGATTGCAAAATGGCAAGTGTGCTAGCAGAGATGAATTAAGAAGCTTTGCTCTAAATCAGGCAAAGGATGATGGCTGCTTAAACCAGGATGTGGATGATAGAGGTGGAGGGTGAGGGAGTGCTCTAATTATGGAAAATATTTTGTATTTAATGTCAGCTGACTGTCTTAATGAACTGAACATGAAGTGTGATTGAAAAAAAAGAAGTATGGTTTCAATATTTTTGGCCTGAGGATTCGAAAAAATGGTGATGTCATCATCTGAGATGGAAAAGACAGTGGTTGAATGTGTTTAAGGATGAGGAGACTAGGAGCTCATGTTGTACAATTTGAGTTTGTGAACTCTATTATTAATTCAAGTGGAGATTTCAAGAAGTAAGTTCTATAAAATTTACAGGTTATATTTAGGAGAACATTTGAGTCTGGGTATATAATGGGACTATCTGGCATACAGATGGCATAGAGACTGGATAATATCAGGAGGAAACAAATATAAAATGAAGAGTTCCACAGCCCGAGTTTGGGGCACTCCAAACTAACGGTAAGAATCAAGCTAAGGGATAGTAGGAAGGGAAAAATGAAGGGGGGGAAATCGGAGGGGGAGACGAACCATGAGAGACTACGGACTCTGAGAAACAAACTGAGGGTTCTAGAAGGGCGGGGGGTGGGGGATAGGTTAGCCTGGTGATGCGTATTAAAGAAGGCACGTATTGAATGGAGCACTGGGTGTTATACGCAAACAATGAATCATGGAACACTACATCAAAAACTAATGATGTAATGTATGGTGATTAACATAACATAATAAAATTTAAAAAAAAAGAATCAAGCTAAGGGAAAACTAAAGAGTGATTAGAGATTGTGCATCATTCCAGCCAAGTGGAAACAACACAGAAATATTCTTTGAAATAAACTGGCTTTTTGACATTCTCTGATATCGCTCCACAATTGTAATGTTTACTATATCTTGTAATATGTAAGAAATTACAAAGCTGGGGTGCCTGGGTGGCTCAGTTGGTTAAGCCTCTGACTCTTGGTTTCAGCTCAGGTCATGCTATCATCGTGGTGAGATCCAGCCCGCATCCAGCCATGCCTCAGAGTCCCTGCTTAGCATAGAATCTGCTTGAGATTCTTTCTCCCTCCCTCTCTCTCCCCCTTTGCTCCTCCCCTGGCTCTCATGCACTCTCTCTCTCTCAAATAAATAAATAAATAATCTTAAAAAAAAATTACAAAGCTAACTCCTTTGTTCTGTTCTGTTGGAAAAGCCTATGTTTGCCTTACACCCACCAAGATCCTATCACTAATATTTCTATTGATATACTTTTATTTTTATTTTTTTAAAGATTTTATTTATTTATTTGAGAGCGAGAGAGAGCATGAGCAGGGTGAAGGAAGAGGGAGAGGCAGGCTCTCCACTAAGCAGGGAGCCAAACACGAGCTCAATCCCAGGACCCTGGGATCATGACCTGAGCCGAAGGCAGACGATTAACCGACTGAGCCAACCAGGCACCCCTGGATATGGTTTTAAATGATGAAACTTAAGAAGTAGAACTGGATACTGAAACAGCATTAGTCTGTGAATTATTTCTCTGAATATGTTTGATTTTTGAAAAAATATACTTTTCTTAAATGCACATACAGAGCATAATGAGAATAGTGCTGGAAGGTATGATAAACCTGATACTATAATGTTGTAAGATAGAATAATAAAACCAGTACTAAATATAGGGTTTACTTTGTTTTCTATAAATATTGACTTTTAAACATTTAGGACATTCACACCATACATTTTTATTCCTTTCTAACATCAGAGTAGTTATTATGACTAGATTATATAAAATATTTTGAATGAAATAAGAAACTACTAGAACTTCTGAATACCAGCCACCAGAAGAGGAAAAAAGGTCTTATTTTTGTTTTTGTTTTTGTTTTTAAGATTTTATTTATTTATTTGACAGAGAGACACACAGCGAGAGAGGGAACACAGGCAGGGGGAGTGGGAGAGGGAGAAGCAGGCCTCCCGCCGAGCGGGGAGCCCGATGTGGGGCTCGATCCCAGCACCCTGGGATCATGACCTGAGCCGAAGGCAGAAGCTTAACAACTGAGCCACCCAGGCGCCCCTTGTATTCATTTTTTAAAAGAAGATTTTAGAATTTTTTGACATACAATTTTTCGTTTCTGCTAAACTAAAGCAAAAGAAATTTTATTGACTGATTCTATAGAACTCTTTTTTAAGAAAAGGCAAATTTAGGGCATTGTATGGAAAGAATCAGGAAGTTCATCCTTTGTATGTTAGAAATTCCCCACTTAGTGAAGTAGGAAGTAAAGGATCTATTAACAGTATTGCTGGCAACTTCAGATAGGGAATTGAACATGCTTTATTATAATTAGATATAAACTAATTCTGAGGAGATGAAGTTTAAGTTGTTATTAACTTGAAATTCCCCAAGGCATGATAATTCAAAGTCGGATGTCTGGAAGGATGGTAGAACACCTTGCAGTTTGTCTAATTTTCAGCGAGCTAATAAGGCCAATAGTGGCTTCTTTATGAATAAATGGACAACTTATGAAGTCAAAATGACATCTATTCCATATGTCTTGTGTTATCTCTTAAACCACTATATTCTCTTCTGATTCTCAAAGTAGTTAAACCTATTAAGGGGAATTTTAAAAAGTGAAATATCCCTTTTATTAGTTGAAATTCAAAACTGAACAAAAAGGCCCTGGTGTTAGAATTAAGCCTAACTGGGAGAGGGCAAATATAAGTTAATATACTAAGAGGAAATATTAAAGTCAGAGCCAAATATGAAACAACTATTATCCTTCAAAAGCTGACTTACATGAGACTTATATAATAAGATATTCTGATGTCTTATAACATTTAACATAGAAACGGATTCTTACACACACAATATAAAAGATCTGAACATCAAATGGCAATTAGCCATAAATGGTGAAAGCTGAGGAATAATCCATTTTATTTAGTGACCTCTCAGGAAACACCCTATCCTTATTTGGATAAAAACCTTATTTGGTTTTTCCTATTTACCTAAGGAGCCAGGAAACTATGGCCCACGGCCCAATTAGACCCAATGCCTGATTCTGTATGTCCTAAGAACAGATTGTTTTTTTACATTTCTTCAAAAATCATAAGAATAATATTTCTTGACACATGGAATTTCTATGAAATTCAAATTTCATAGCCCAAAAGTAGAATTTTATGGGAACACAGCCTTGCTCATTCATTTATGTATTTTCTATGGCCGCTTTCACAGAACAGTGGCAGAATCACCCCAGACCATATGGGTTACAAAGCCTACATCATTTCCTAGCTAGCCTTTTAGGGCCTTTTACAGAGAAAAAGTTGATGACTTCTCATCAAAAACTGGAGAAATTCTTTTAGTGGCTATTCTATTTCAAATTTGGTGGTTATTTTTTGACATTAGTTACAGAATCAAAATGGAGATAAAATGAATGATTAGATAAATATTGTACTTGATAGAGGGTTTGGTCCTGGAATCACACCTAGACTCTAGTATGAACAAACAATCCAAAAGGACAAAAAAAGCACAAACCTCTAATTATATACTCTTCTAAATAACAATGGCCAGCATTTGAATCATAAACTAGATTATTTTCAACCTTTTAGCAGAACTAGTTTTCTCCTTGAGACATTTTAGGTATTAGAAATCAGAGTATTTTAATTACATTACCGAAGTTTGTTGTTCTAATGAAAAATATATATATAATTACAAATCTTTAAAATTACTATATTTTAAAATATTTTGTTTCTTTTAATGTAAGCTATTTGTCTTATTTACATTTATTTAGATTATTATGCACTACTAAGCAAATTTAGCAAGAATGAAACTGTGTGCTCTCACCAACATGAAATATATTTGCCAAGAAAAAGACTCTTAATATTAAGCTATTCTTGCTGTTGTTTGTTTCTCTTTTAAATGGGAAAAGGTAATCATTGGTCACTTCTAATGAATGCAAACTGAAAAAGGCCCTGTGGAAAATAACTGTGACAAACTCTCAATTAGAGCAATATAAATCTGCTTTCATATATTTTTATACAATAGTTACAATGCACTGAATTATGAAATAAATGATCAGGTGAGTCTCTAATAAAAAGGAAAGGGAAAAAGAAAGGGAAATGGAAAGTAGAACTATCTCAAATTGAAAAGAAAAACAGAACCAATTAAATAACATAAATATGAGAAAACAGAGAAAGTATTTTTTCCACTAAAAGAAATCCACTTAGTCACATTATGAAAATATGCATTTTATTAGTAGCCAGACAGCACCAAGATGATAAGAAGAAAACATTGGCCTGAGGGTTATGTTATATTTTTGTGTCCAGTTGCTGTCAAGGGTGATAAAAGTAGGCAATTTGCCAACATGATTAAGAGCATGAGTTTTGGAGCTAAATATTGTGTATTTATGATATTCCTGATATTACTAGCTATGACACCTTGGGAAAGTTAATTTCTCCTTTGATTTGCTGATCTATAAAATAGAATTAACAATATATTATTTAAAATATTATTGTGAGGGTTATGTAGGAAAATATATTAGTAAGTCCTTGGTATATCACTTGGTGCAGAATGTTTATTAAATGGGAGCTATTTTTACAAACCTAAGCAAAATGGCTCAGATATTTACATAACATCTGAGATTATCAGGTGTTTTTAGTGCTTCTTTAAACTTTCATTCTTTGTACACATAAAAGCCAATGGAGTAAAAATATATCTAGGGATCGGAGAACTTAAACCAAAGGAGAAATTTCTTATTGTATTTGATTTTAAACTAGTATTTTTAGATCATAATATATTACTTTTAAGTAATCTTATATATTACCTCCACATCTTCTGTGTCACTCTAAGACAATGCACTATGCCTTTTAAAATAGTTTACCAACTTATTTAACAGGCAGAGAGTCTATCAGTAATAACGATAAAGTTGTTTGAGACTGTTAACGGTTAAACAAAATTTATTTAAAGGTATTTTTTGAGCTTGTACTCATGCCAGGCACCATTATAGATGTGGGGAAATAATGCAAAACTGCAAGGTCATGTTCCCAAACACTTTTTTGTAAGTACTCTTTTTGCTCTTGAGGTATTCCTAGGGTTTTTATTTTTAAAGATTTTATTTATTTGAGAGAAAGAGAGAGAGAGAGAGCAAGAGAGAGATCACAAGCAGGGGGAGCAGCAGGTAGAGGGAGAAGCAGGCTCCCACTGAGCAGGGAGCCCGATGTGGGACTCGATCCCAGGACCCTGGGATCATGACCTGAGGTGAAGCCAGCCGCTTAATCTACTGAGCCACCCAAGCACCCCTCTTGGGGATTATTTTTGTGTGAGGTTCATGTTGAGAATAAATTTTGTCTTTTTCATTTATTAATGTAACTATGTTGAGGAGTTAAATCCTGTTGATGGAGGCTTCTTCATCAACTTTTATAATATAAAAGGAATTCTATAGTTTTAAGACATTTAACCAAATCACTGCAAGACAGAAAAGATTACATTTTAGAAGCATTCTTTAATGATAGTTAAGCAGAAAAAAATTAGCAATCCCAAAGAAAATAAAAAGTAGATCAATAAGTTTTTTAAAAAGGCTATTAATGATAATGTTTATAAAAGTGATACATTTTCCAGCTGAGATTTAGAGGAAATACGTTTCCTTTTCAATACTTGAATTTGAAAATATTTTTTGAACCTATTAATTCCGATAATAAATGTGATAAATGAAAGTAATAATGATTTTATATTTGACTATAAAATTAAACTGATTCTTTCCTTAGTGATTCTAAATCTAACATAAATGAAAAAATAAAGAACTAAATTTGACTAGCCTATTCTTACACGCATCATAAGAATGAAAGTTATACATCACAATAAATTTAGAGGATGAAAACATTTGGTCTACATCTGTTCTAATTAAAATATAAATAAATGTTGATTATTTTAGTCATTTTTTAAAAATATCATTATGTTGTTTTTAAAAACTTGCTTCATTTCCAAATTATCAATATAGGAAAAAAAGAAGAAAAACTGCTCCTGAAGTTTTCTATGTAGATGTGTTTAAATATTTTACCCTATGGAGATCCAAATTATCATGAAGGTCAAATTTAGTGGAGAAAAGTTTCAAGTTTCTAAAGATTTTTAAGTAATTTTATTTAAGTTGTTTCTAGTGCTTGGTACTATTATAGGAAGCAAATAACAAAAAAATAATTTTTAATACATTTTGATACTTTTGCTACCTTCTAATACTATTTCCCCATATGGTTCAGCTCAGTATATATAATGAAGAGAGAACACTTCCATGCTCATTTTTATAGTCATTCTCTACCTACATTTTCACTTTATTACCTGTTCTACAAACAACTATTTATGTATGCCCTATAAAATTTAAGTTGATGGAGTCATTGAATATTTTATTTATGTTTCAGTTTAGTTTAAAATATATGCACATTTTCATTTAAACATAACAAGCTGAATCATTTGCAGTATTTGATTTTTATGGACATTTTAGATCTATACACATATCAAAGTGAGCTTGAACTTTCAAGGCAAAGGTTTGATATTCCTACTAAATAATTCCTTTTAAACATGATGTCAGACCTTCAAATGATCAAAAATAAGAGATATGGTGTATCTAGGTTTTTTTTTTATTTAGTAGACATGACTTTTTATAAAAATCAAATAAAAATGTTAAGTGTAGAGGAAAAATATAGCAATATTATTTTAAGGAATAGGTAAATAATATAAAAATTTTCTACATTAAAGTGATAATACCAGAAGGAAAAAGAAAAAGTCATATACTTAATCTATGTTTCCTTACCTGAACTGAAGGAGAATGTTTTCTGATGGAATATTGTAAGAATAGTTCAATATAAAGAATTCTACCAATTCAAATATCACACAATAGTGTCAGAAATAATATAGAGAGCTAAAAAATAGATTTGCACTATAATTCTTTCAGTTCACCTATGAACCTGCTTCTAGCCTTCCCATTTAATGGTGAATCCATTCAGTTACCTTTACGTCTTGTTACACTTAGCTATTTATTTAATAAACTTCTGTAAGTTCTTAGTCAAATGGAAGGTGTGTGTTTGAATAATTGTTTTCAAGAGAAGAAAGTAGAAAATGTTTTCAAGAGTGTGGCAGACAAGAGGAGAGGGAGTACAGGTGGGGCTGAAAGATACACATTTGTATCTTTATATTAAGCTCGTTAAACTTCAGATTATGGTAGAGGAAAGGAATTCCATTGCCTTTCCTTCCACATTACAGCCATCAGTCTGCTGTCTCATCACTTTCCCTATAAGCTCGACCTTGTGGTAGTTAAGGTATGAAAGACAGAAAAGTTTACACAAAAAAATAAGTATTAGTAGGAGAATTAGATAAAAGAGAGTCAGTATCCAAATGCTCAGATTTGAAATTTTAATTGTAAAATTATCATTAAATAAACTAATACCGACTTTAAACATAGTTCTAAACAAGTAAATTTCTTTTTAAAAAAGCATTAGGTATATGATACATCTTCAAAGATAATATTTGAAAGAAATGACAAATATATACAACACAAATGAATAAAATTATAATGACCTGTCATATCCCCCCACCCCAAAATGGTACATTTTGCTGATTCTCCCTTTGGACATTTTCCCTGTGCAAATACATTTTCTTTTAACATATGAACATACTTTCACATCTCTGCCTTCTCCAAATTTCTTGCTTTCCCTTCCCACACCTACTTTCCCCTCCTTCCCATAGCATTTGCTATGTGGTATCCCTACATGGGTAAAAAATGACAGATACTTGGAGAAAGAAAGAGAGGCAAAGTATAGGGTCATTACATAACATCATGAAAGCATGGTACGTCTGTAAATGCAAGAAGGTGCTAAACAGAAGAGATGCCAGGACAATAGTTAACAAATATAACTGGTATAGAGAAGGAGCACGTAGAATATAATGCCATTCACCTGGACAACTAGGTGGTAAGAGTTAAATCAGTTAAGCCTAGAGAAGGCCAGAGACAAAGAAGGAACTTTCCAGTTCTTTGGGATACAAAATAAAAACTCTCAATGAATAATAAGGTTTTCTTATTATTAAAAAAAATATTTCATGACACTGTACAGCTAGAGATTTAGTATAAAAATGTATGGATTTTCTGTAAAATCTTTTAAAAGATTTTATTTATTTATTTGACAGAAAGAGAGACAGCGAGAGAGGGAACACAAGTAGGGGGAGTGGGAGGGGGAGAAGCAGGTTTCCCGCCGAGCAGGAAGCCCCATGTGGGGCTCAGTCCCAGGACCCTGGGATCATGACCTGAGCCGAAGGGAGACGCTTAACGACTGAGCCACCCAGGCGCCCAAGTACATTGTTTTAAAAAGTATATTTAAAATAAGAGAATTTTCTAGAAAATAAAATAAGAATTTTCTAACCAATCCAGTTAGATACTTTATAAAATTGTTATACATTAAAAAGATTATTATGCTATATACACGTCTCAGTAACTATAACCTCTTAAATACCTTACATATAGATTATAAAGTTGATAGAAATCATTTTTTCAGATCAAATTTTACCATAAAGCTGTTCTAAATACATTTTGTCCATTTTAAAATAAAATATTTTATTACTAGCTTATAGCCAATAAAAACGGTATAGCCTCAATGGTAATCTGAATTATGTAACATAATTATGCAACAACAACAAAAAAAGAATCAATGTATTTGTTTAGAGTAGAACCATTGATTCCAAAACAAAGCAAGACAGTTTAAGAAAAAATATAGTAATTTTTAAGTAATAGAGTAAAAAAATTTTTTTTATTTAGGTAATTTTTTAAACTAAAGTCTAAGTGGGAAAGACAGACAAATAGATGGCCTTTCCTCCAGCCTCAAGGAAGTCTAAGAATTTTACCTTTGGCCAAATCCTCCTTGAATTATTAATATCTAATTGTTAAGAGTTTATTATCAGTTCCAAGCTGATGTATCAAACCAAGAGCCTGTACTAGCAGCTGAGATGGTTTATTTGGGACTAACTGGGATTGATTGAATACATCTGAGCCAAAGAATGACCACTAATCACATGCTGCTGAAGGGGTTATAAAAGTAGATGGTAACACACACATCGGAGCACAGACCAGTACAAAAGGGAAGGAATGCCAGGTCTGAGAGGTTCTGAGAGATTCTCTAAGCTGAGCTCGTCTGACCCTGCTCGGCTTTGTTTCTTGTCATCGTGCATATCCCAAGCGATGAGTGACGGTGCAAGGCTGTGTTGTTCTTCATGGTGTGACGTTGCCTCTTCTGTCTCCCCTCTTAAAGGCAGGTACACTTTTTACTTCCATGTAAATATTACCGCTTGGGAGTGGGATGTTATCAGCAGCCAGAGCTATCCTTGTCCTCACAAGTCCTCTCAGGGTGGTACCTGCCTCTTGTACTGAAAGGTAAATGCGACCTCCTCATTTCTATCAAAATTGATTGGTTTTGTCTGATTTTGTTTATTATAGAAATGGATTTTAAGCAAGTAATCTTTTCTGTCTGGCTTATTTTGTTCAACATCATGTTTGTGAGATTCATCCATGGTGTGGCAGTAGGAGGATTTTGTTAATTTTTGTGAAGTATCCATTGTATTGCTGTAGAAATGGTAGTATTTGTTTATTCTGCTATTAATGGATAGTTGGGGCTGTTACAAATAGTTCTGCTTTGAGCATTCTCATCAATATGTCTTTGTTGTTATACAAATGTAGAGATTTATGTTTGATACGTGCTCAGAGATAGAAATGCTTCATAAGTTTTGTATGTGTTCAGGTTTTAGTAGATACTGTGAACATCTTTTCCGTAGTGGAGTATTAGTTTTCAGTTACTTCACTTTTTTTAAGATTTTATTTATTTATTTTAGAGAGAGATTGCACGTGGGGGTAGGGAGGGAGGGAGGAAGGAAGGAAGGAAGGGATAGAGGAAAGAGAGAGAATCTCAAGCAGACTCTGAGCTGAGCATGGAGCTCAACACAGGGCTTAATTTCACCACCCTGAGGTCATGACCTGAGCCGAAATCAAGAGTCTGATGCTTAACTGACTAAGCCGCCCAGGTGACCCAGTTACTTCATACCCTTGTCAACACTTAGCATCTTCTGTCTTGAATTTTAGTGATTATGGCAGGCATATATTATCTTATTGTAGTTCTTATTTTCATGATACTGATAACTAATGATATATGTAGTGTGAAACATTCTCTTTCGCCTTTAGGATACTCTAATGATATCCCTTTCAGAAAAAGGAAGCCTTAATATAAGTATGGCCCAACTTAATTAGGGTTTTATGGGTTTTTTTTCTCTAGTATGTTTAAAAAAATGTTTCCCAAATCTCACTTTATGAAGATTTTCACTATGTTCTCCTTTAGAAACTTTATTCACGTTAAGATCTTTAATCCACCTGGAATTGATTTCCATGAATTGTGTGAGTTTGGATAAAGATATTTAAAGATTTTTCATTTTTCCCCCTGTTCTTTTAAGATTTTATTTATTTGTCAGAGAGAGAGAGAGAGAGCACAAGGGGGGCCGGGGGCGGCAGGCAGAGGGAGAAGCAGGCTCCCTGCTGAGCAAGGAGTCCGATGTGAGACTCCATCCCAGGACCCTGGGATCATGACCTGAGCCAAAGGCAGACCCACTGAGCCACCCAGGTGTCCCTTACCCCTGATTTGTTTCATTGGTTTGTTATTCTTGGTGCAATAATATACTCTCATTTATAAGTCCATGATAAGTCTCGAAAAATGGTCCTGTAATTCCTAAATATGAGTTGTTCTTCCCAATTTTCTTGGCTGTTTGTTCTCTTGCACTTAACATTACAAAGTAGAACTTGTCCATTACTTAAACTCTGCTGAGATTTTAATTGAAATTACATCCACTTTTTCATGTCTTTGATTTCTCTCAATATGTGATTTTTTTTTAAATCAATCTTGCATCTCTTGTTAGACTGAATCTGAGTATTACTAATTTTTAGGGCTCTTCTTTCACTTTGGTTAGTATTTTTTGTTGTTTGTTTTTTTTTTCTGTTTTTCACATGCTTAAAATATCTGTGCTAGTGATTCAAAAGATGAGTTCTCCCACAAGTACACTGAGATGACAAAAAGTTTGAGATGACATGGTAAATCTATGAAATCTATTTTTTCCAATATTACAGATTATCATAATTAAGCTTATATATTTTTCCTAGATTTTTGCATTGAACAAAGTCTTTTGACTTAGGATCTTGGTGAACTGACTAAAATTTATTAATTTTCTTGATGAACCTAAGAAGAATCTGGATGGTTTCCTCATTTTTTTTCTTTATTGATCAAATTTTTAAATCCTTTGAGACATAATATTCAGTTTTGCTTTATTGCTGGTGTTAACTCAGTAATGAGATGATATATACAGATTAAACTATGGTCAATTTTCCATAACTGGATGTGTAACAAGTTGGATCCAGATTATTACAGCAATTTCAATGATCCCAAATGCCACAATTTATCCTGTTTTCCCATTTAGTGTCCCAAGGAAAATCAGGCAAACAGAAGCTTTTGAATTAAGCGGTAAAGATGTAGGGATAGGTTTTTGCTCTAAAGATATGATCTGATAGCCATATTTTCTCCTTAGTAGTTAATTTATTAGAATGTCCTTGCCTCTCTTTTACTAGCTTGAAGTATGGTTCATTGTTCAATGTTTTGTGTCAGAGTGAGAGATTTCCCTGCTACCAGGTTCTCTCCACAGACTAAACTAATTAAATACAAAGCAAGAGAGATTTCCACCCTAATAAATCTGCCTGTGGGTTAAGACACTATGTCACTTTGGTAGTTCTTTCAATAAAGCCAGAAGGTATTAAACCTAGAGCTTTTTTTAGTCATTGCCCATGACATTAGTAATGGTCTTCCAATCCTACCCTATCACAATGAATGCTTTGACAGGAAAATTTCCCCATACTGCTCTCAACAATGTGAGATTGGTCAGCACTTAGGACAACTGACAGATTCTATTATAAAAATTCATGCACATTTTTCTTAGTGGCAGAAATAAAAGAAACTGATTTCCATCTCTATAAATCCTAATTGATCAAATGTAGCTATACTTTGAACATAAAACAGCAACCCATTTTAAGTCGTCTGATTTTGACAATAGCTATAAAACTTTATGACGGCTAAAATGAATATTTACTTTATTTTGAATGTCCTGCTTTCTTTGAACATGTCCCTTTGTAAATAAAGTGAGTGAAAATCTGTGTGCAATTTTACTTTTAATTTCTCAAATACAGCAGAACACATATAAAGATTGATTTGAATTTGAATATACTTTTCTTTAAAGAAAACATGCAATGTGCTACAAAGTTCAATTTCTTCTTTGCATCTGATGGTCACCAGCCATCTTTTTAAAGCTATTGCTCTCAGAATGCATAGCTATAATTACCTTGAGTACCTAGTGCCAGGCCTAATAAAATCCCTCTCTTTAATCAGGTGATGATAACACTGTGTTTTATAAGCTGCTTTTGGTTAAGACAGAGAGCTGAACCATGTTGTCAATGAGTTGATGACTTCTTCATTAAGATCTGCTTGACCATTGGATAAATTCAGATTCTCAGTTTACATTGTAGATTACCTCTTTTTTAAATTAAGTTTTCTATTTTAATTCCAGTATAGTTAAAATACAGTTACATTAATTTCAGGTGTATAATATATTGATTCAACAATCTATACATGACAGTGCTCATGATGATCAGTATACTCTTTACTCTTTAATACCCTTCACCTATTTTACCCCTCCCCCACCTCCCCTCTGATATGCTCTATTTTAAACAAGTAACCTCAGTTTTTTTGTTCTGTTTTTTCAGTAAGAACATTTTTTACTTGAAGCATACATCAAAATACATGGTTCTAAGAGAGATATATAAAACACCAAATAGAATACACGTTTTCTTCATGTATACACATAGAATCACATAAAAGGAGATCCAACAAATACTACAAATTTAAAAAGACTGAAATCCTACTGAGTATATTCTCCAACCACAATGGTACAAAACTAAAGATCAATAATAGAATAAAGCTGGAATCTACAACATAAATGTTAAATATTTAATATGTAAATATTAAACAACACACTACTGCATAAGCAATGGGCCAAATCAAACTGCAAATCAAAGTATGTCTCAAAACAAAAGAAAACACAATATTCTAAAACCTTTTGGATGCAGCAAAAGCAGATGTTAGAGTGAAATTTATGCTATAAGTGCTTTCATTAAGAAAAAGATTTCAAATAAACCACACAAGGAACTAAAAAAAAAAGAAACCTAGCTGAAATTTAGTAGAGAAAGGAAATAACAAAGAAAAATCAAATAGATAAAAGAGATCAGAATAAACAATAACATAACATTGAAAGTAATGACCAGTTTAAAAAAAAATAAAATTTACAAGGTTTTAACTACATTAACAAAGAAAAAAAGGTCAGAAGACTCAAAAACCAAAATGAGAAATGGAAGAGAGAACAACAGGTAACCAAAGAAATACATAGTGTGATAACAGATGACTATAAATAATTATATACTCACAAATCAGATCACTTAGAAATGTACATTACCTCTTTTTAAGAAAAATTTTTTCTATTTTTTTAATTTTATTTTTTTATGTTAGTCACCATACAGTACATCATTAGTTTTTGATGTAGTGTTCCATGATTCATTGTTTGCGTATAACACCTAGTGCTCCATGCAATACATGCCCTCCTTGATACCCATCACAGGGCTAACCCATCCCCCTCCCCTTTAAAACCCTCGGTTTGTTTCTTAGAGTCCATAGTCTCTCATGGTTTGTCTCCCCCCTCCGATTTCCGCCCCCTTCATTTTTCCCTTCCTACTATCTTCTCTCTCTCTCTCTCTTTTTTTTTTTAAACATATAATGTATTATTTGTTTCAGAGGTACAGGTCTGTGATTCATCAGTCTTACACAATTCACAGTGCTCACCATAGCACACACCCTCCCCAGTGTTCATCACCCAGCCACCCCACCCCTTCCACCCCCCACCACGCCAGCAACACTTAGTTTGTTTCCTGAGATTAAGAGTCTCTTATTTGTCTCCCTCTCTGGTTTCATCTTGTTTCATTTTTCCCTCCCTTCCCCTATGATCCTCTGTCTTTATCAAATTCCTCATATCAGTGAGATAATATGATACTTGTCTCTCTCTGATTGACTTATTTCTGTACATTACCTCTTAAGCAGACCAAGAACTTGCTCCAGAGCTTCCATGGGTGACTTCTCTATTCTCTGTGAATTCTCCTTTATAATGTTATTAAGACTATCCAGCACATATTAACCATTCACAGGCAATTCTTCACCTTGCACCACTGCTGGATTTTCATAGCCTCTCCCTTCCCCCCCCAAGAAAGCCTTGAAACACTAGTGTTTGAGTAATGAGCAGGGAAGATAACAAGTTGACTCAAGAAAAATTCTTCAGTCAATGATTTAATGTTAAGCAGTTAGTGGTATTGTCTTCAGTTGCCTACCAATGGTGATTTGAATTACAGAAAGAAAAACTATTTATCCATTGAGCTTGAATGCATGGATCTAGGAACTAGGAATATATTAGTGAAACAAAAATCTCTATCGAAGGAGCTTTCATTCTAGTGATCAACCCTTAAACTATGTCCCTACCTCCTACTAATTCTCTGCCTGGATTTAAGACTTTTTATTTATTTATTTGAGAGAGCGAGCGCGCATGAGTATGCCCACGAGTGGGGGGAGGGACAGAGGGACGAGCAGACTCCCCGCTGAGCATGGAGCCCCATGCTGAGCTGGAGCCAGGTGGGATACTGGGCTGATCCCAGGACCCTGAGATCATGACCTGAGTCCAAGTCAGAGGCTTAACTGACAGAGCCACCTAGGCACACCTCTCTGTGCTGCCAAGATTTCTTATATTACTGTTAAGTAGAATTCAAATTGCCATAATCATATTCGAATGTAAATGTTTCTTAGAAGATGGGAATTTTCACTCAATACCATTTGGTCTGAACATATTGTTACAATCCACAAGGCAGCCATTAAGTGAGTTCTTTGTGGACAGAAGAATTTTTCATTGGGAGGAGAGATGTTTTGGACAAAGAGCACTTTCAAAAAGCAGCTGACGGTAAATAAATAGCACGAGTCCTGGGAAGCTGGAGCAGGAAAAAATGCATAAAGGGAAATAGAGATATTTCTGTAGATATTCTTGGCATATTTCCTATTTTTCATATCTTTAACAAATAATCACTAGAATTCGCCTGACTAAAAACCTCAAATGTTCAAAAGAGCTCTTATAATGAAGATCAGTAATTCTCTATTTTACTAGAAGTTCATCTGTTCGGTTTCTCATTAATTTCAAAGATGCTAGAAGGATTGGCAGACTTAGAGTTGCTAAAAGATATCCAAATCATTTTTCCAAATAGGATTAAATGTGTGAGGTTGGGTGTGATCATCATTTATGATTATCTGAATGGTGGCACACCGAGGGGGAGGAGAGCACGTGTAGAATTCCTCAAGGCTGTTCCCAGGAGGCATAGATAAAAGTAGTGGGGAATTAAGCAGAGCCAAAGTATGCTTATTATCATTATAATTCCCAGCAGCAAGATCTTTTAGACTATGGTAAAGTCTTCCAAGTTTTCCATTTGAGTTATGTAAAACTAGATTAGATAAAGCACTGGAGAATTAAGAATAAAAGTCTGCCCAGACGGAAAAATGGGGGAGATGACCAAACCGTCCTTTCCATTTCTAATTGTTAGGACTCCGGGAAACAGATGATGGATTTAAACACAGAGCAGTTGCCCTTATAATTTTCTAAGTTGAAAGCATGTTATTCATCTTCATAACCAGAATAGTCATTAATGGAAACAGATCTATGTCAATGGTGAATGACTAGATTTTTTCAATAGATAATCTGAACATTTTTCCACTGTGAATTATCTCTAATCGACTTGACATGTAGGAATCCTGTACTTTGTGTGGAACCACAACGGATTTTGTCAATCACTTACCATGCATGTCCCCCTATCTTTAACACCTTGAAGTTGCATTTATTTGTATGCCATGAAAAGTATAAAAATTTGGAACCCCCCCAAATCACAGAAATAGACTGAAATATATGGTTGTTAGTTTTTAAAACATAGGAAATACTCCAAATACTCCTCTCAAATCAATGCATTTGGATGCTTTGAGGAGAGCTTAGAGTAAAACAGAATTTATTAACAGTTAAGTGAGATGGGTATTTTGTACTTAGGAGCGCATAGTATTAGATTAATTATAAATCAAAAACAAACAAACAAAAACAGTTGAATCTAATGGCCAAAGGCATTAAGACCAAGAATAGGATTAGCTTCTATACCAGGGACTCTTATAATAAAACTAGTTTAAAATCTTAAACATTTGTACATTCTATTCAGGTCTTTAATTATTCTTCAATTTATAATGAAAAAGCTCTGAACTTGAGTAAGGCATTTAAGTCTTAAGATTTTCATATAGACAAAGATCTGAAGAAGAGATCTTTTATTTCCCTTCTAGAAAAAGGATAGGAGGGGGAAAATCAACCAAAGCAAAGTTCTGAATGTGAGAAATTGACTTGAGTTTGGAAAATACTAAATTAAAGACCTGTTTTCCCTTCCCCCAGAGAGTCAGATGAAGTTTTATATCTCAACTTGAAATGGTTTTAACTAGAAATGAGGAAAACCCTTTTTTTCCCCCTTTTCAATGTATTTATTTATTAAGGAAAACCATGCAATTATAGTAGTTCAACCCTCTCCCTGGTCACAGCTCAGGGGGCTCTAAATGCTTGGTTCAACCCCAAGAATGGATGAATGGACTATTCTTTGTCTTGATTCCACAACAGAATTTATTTTGAGTTGCCTTGTCCTTTGGGTACTGTGAAAACATGTTAATGATTTTCAAGACTTTATAATAAAAATACAGTAAATTCAAATTTAAATTTGAATCAAACATAATGGATTTTTAAAAAATATGTCCCATGCAATATTTGGGACATACTTATATTAAAAAATTATCTCAAATGCAAATGTAACTGGACATCCTCTATTTTGTGTAGTAGCTCTATTTCTAGTACACTTTCTTTCCAGCTGGTATTAAAGGGAGTACTTGGGCATGAGTCCAGCAAACAGCAAAGGCACTAGAACCATGGCCATGAAGTCCTCCCCACGAAACTGATTATTTGTGAGACCACAGTTTTCTGGCACTAAAACTTGTAGCGGGCCTTCCCTGGTCCCACTCAGCTTGTCTGTCCTTATTAGCAGCACTACTCCTTAAGTGGGCCAAGCTTCACTAGCTATCTAGTGAAAATAAATCCAGCCTTGCCTCTCTTAGTACATAAAGACCTGCCTTCCCCACCAGTTGCCTCCAGGTTTTTGCTTATAATCTTTCTACTAAAAAAAAAAGGTACTGATCTCTTTTCCTCATATTCTTATTCTATCAGTAAGAATTACATTGTTAGTATATTGAGGGTAATATCATTAGCGCAATAACTGATGGCTCTCTCCTTGAATTACTGAGGGTCAAGCCTGAGGAAGTGATTATATTTCATTCCAGGGAAAGTAGCCAAATTTTATCTTTAACTCTTTCCCTTCTCTATCTAGTCCCTCTATCCTTTAAAATGATTCCTTCTAGGGATGCTTGGCTGGTTCAGTTGATAGAGAGTGCAACTCTTGATCTTGGGGTTGTAAGTTTCAGCCCCCTATGGGGTGTAGAAATTACTTAAAAATAAAATCTTAAAAGTTATTCCTTCTAAAGGAACAAAAATGAAAGTATAGTTTTCATATGAAAAGTGGTTGAATGTTTAAATGATGGGGCATTGAAAACTCTCTCTCAGATTACTTAAAATTTCAAATAAGAACTTTTTTTAGGTAAGCTCCATACCCAGTGTAGAGCCCAACATGGGGCTTGAACTCACGATTCTGAGACAAGACCCTGAGATCAAGACCTGAGCTGAGATCGAGAGTCAGATGCTTAACCAACTGAGCCACCAGGCACCCCAAATAAGGACTCTTACTAGATAAATAAATCCTATAGAAATATAAAAAAAAAAAATGTTAAATTCCCTCTGGCAACCACCAGTTTGTTCTACTTATAGGTCTGATTCAGTTTTTTTTGTTTATTCATTCGTTTTTTGTTTTTTGGGTTTTTTTCATGTTTTTTTTTAACATT
The DNA here is from genome assembly GCF_004348235.1 of Phoca vitulina. Lineage (NCBI taxonomy): Eukaryota > Metazoa > Chordata > Mammalia > Carnivora > Phocidae > Phoca > Phoca vitulina. The sequence continues at coordinate 42,656,275 of NW_022589708.1, forward strand.
CCACATATGAGTGAAATCATGTATTTGTCTTTCTCAGTCTGGCTTATTTCACTTAGCATAATACTCTCTATGTCTATCCATGTTGTCACAAATGGCACAATTTTATCCTTTTTTATGGCTGCATAATATTCGTGTGTGTGTACCACAACTTGCTTATTCATTCATCTATCTATGGGCACTTAGGTTCCTTGCATATCCTTGGCTATTGTAAATAATACTGCAACAAACATAGGGATGAATAGATCTTTTAGAATTAGTGTTTTTGTTTTCTTTGGGTAAATACTCAGTACCCACCAACAGTGCCCCAGGGTTCCCCTTTTTTTTTCTCTCTACATCTTTACCAACACTTGTTATTTCTTGTGTTTTTGATTTTAGCCATTCCGACAGGTGTGAGGTGATAGCTCATTGTGGTTTTGAATTGCATTTCCCTGATAAGTGATACTGTACACTTTTTCATGTGTATGTTGGCCATCTGTATGTCCTCTTTAGAAAGAGGAGAAGGTGGGTGGAAAATGGGAAAATGGAAGAAGAGGAGTGGGAGATACAGGCTTCCAGATGGAATGAATAAATCCTGGGAGTAAAAAGCACAATATAAGGCATATAGTCAATGATACTGTAATAGTATTAGATGGTAACAAATGGAAGCTACACTTGTGGCAAGGATAACATAACAACAAACTTGTCAAATCACTATGTGGTACACCTGAAATTAATATAACGTGTCAACTATACACAAATAAAAAATTTAATAAGAAATTTGTTAACTGAATATACATCTTCATTTGTTCAATACTTCACAGCCCAGTCTTGCATTTCTACTGTGTCTAAGTAAGTTGAAAAAAATCCGTAAATCTCCATTTCTACATGAGAAAAATTGAAAACTATTCATTTTTTCTAATGCAAAATATGATCAAACTGTTATGAATAAAATGGCCACACACTACGGATTTTTCTTTTTTAACTGAATAAATGTATTTAAAGTTTATAAATTATTTTATTTATTTTTAAGATTTTATTTGAGAGAAAGTGAGAGAGCAGAAGTGGACAAGGGCTAGGGGCAGAGGGAGAGGGAGAAGCAGACTGCCCTCTGAGCAGGGAGCCCCACATGGGGCTCGATCCTAGGACCCTGGGATCATGACTGGAGCCAAAGGCAGACGCTTAACTGACTGAGCTATCCAGGCACCCCTATTTATGAATTAGTTATGTCAATGACTGGGAAAATACTGCATGTGCATGTGTACCCTCATGTTCTAGATCTTGGAATTATGATCCAGGATGACTGTTAGTACCTGCTATTCATATCTCCTGTCTCCTATTTTAACACTTCCCCTGCTTAATACAAGTGGCAGGTATTTAAATAATGTTCTGTTAGAAGATGGTTTTGTAGACTTTGCACCAAGGATAGTGTATTTAATGTACACAAACCTGTGTAAAATATACATTTTCAGGGCCTGAATTCAGAATTGACTTTGAGATGCTTTATTGCCTATTCTACTCTTACTCCCTTGCAAAAATTTCTTCAATGACTCGATATCCTTCCATGTAAAAAGAAATCTAAAGTTGTTTCATGGCTTATTTATCTATCCAGGTTCATCTCACCTCATCACTCAGCTCTTAGCATCAATTTTATTAAATTGTATGCAGTTTTTTAAAGGTGGCATTCTTTCTAAACTTCTGGCTTTTATCCACATAATATTCTTTCCTAGATCACTGTTTTCTCCCCTCCTGTCCTTGTTAAACTCGGTCATCAACATTTGGCTTCTGTATCTCCCTTCTGCGAAAGCCTGAACATTGACCTTCCCCACCCACTCCATGAACTCCTAGAGCACCCCATGATTCATCAACATGTTTTGTTGTCTTTCCCAGAATACTCTCAAGGTCTTCTATAGTGGCAGAGACTATTTTCAGCTTTGTCAAACCAGTTCCTTTCTCAGTGAATGTTTGGCTGAATGAATCATTCTGTCTCTAACTACCTCTGTGGCCTTGAATGAGACAATCTTTGGGCTATAGATTGCTTACCTATAGGTAAAAATGATTGGGCTAGATAATCTTTGTGGTATTTAACAGTTCTTAAATGCCATGAGTTTATGGTTAAGGCTACAATCTGCCAAATAAATAAGGCTATTTGGGTGTAGATTTTTGAATATTTTGAAATTCTGAAAAACAATTATGTTTACTATGCATAATTTTAAACAGTCTATAATGCAACTTTTTTTGTCATTCCCAATATTGTCACATCCTAAAATGTCTTTTCCCTATAGAGAAGTTCACAGCTGTAGATTAAAAATAACTTTATTTGAGATAATGTGGAACTGTTCTGAAATTTTAAGTCCTCTGGATATTCCTACATAGCTTAATATGACAAATCAAAGTTGAAGAAACTTTCAGAATAATGTCCTTGTCCCTTCTTAGCACTGAATACTTTTTTCCTTTAATTGGCTTAATTTTGACATTTGAATAAGTGATGGCTACATCCCAATTTCTCTTGAACTTTCAGAAGGCTGATAAAATGGCATAACAAATCATCAGTGTGGCTGGAAAGAAAGTGAACCTTCAAAAAGAGTTGAGCACTTGAACTGAAGAAATATATATTAGAAAAGCAAGAATAAGAATTAAAAAAAAAACATTTCAACACTGATGAAAAATGTGCTAGTAAGTGGATATACAACTATACTGCTCATTAAGCATTTCAAGATAGTCTGAAAATCAAATTATATTAGTCTAACTCATTCTCTGAATAAAGTAGGTGATACTGTAACTTAGAGCTCATTGGACCTTGTTATTTTTTAAATGCCATTAATATATTAGAACAAATAATTTCTACATCCAGCCAAGATGGAAAGCAGGGCTAGCTTTTATTCCCAACTGAAACAATCAAGGAGGAGGAGTAGAATAACTATTTTAAACATTCTTTTTCAAGATACTACACCTCAAGCAATGGAGGTCAGGGATTCTTAGAAACAGTAAACAAATGAGAATTTTAGCCTTGAGAGTTTCCAGGACTGATCCTGAACATGAATATCCTACTCACGTTTTTGGTCACTCCTATCAGATACAAAACTGTACCATTCAATTATATCCTTCTATTGGGACATATTTTTTTTTTCCTTTTAGTCACTCAGTCCAGTCTCTAAGGCCGGTTACTAAAATACAGTGGTCCTAAATGTTCACATTAAATGTTCTAGGAACTTGTGCGACCTGGTATATTAAGGCCATACTATATCCATATACTCCATATTCTATTCTTCTGGTAAACACACACACACACACACACACACACAGGAAATAACTTTAAGTTGAGTTGTTTCATCAGTGCCAAAGAGTACTATAGATACAGTCAAAAGATGATTCTGAAATTGTTTGACCAAACTGTTTTGTTGCTTATAGTGTGATAGCAGTATTTCCATATACCTACTTCAGCACATAAAATGAATCAGTTTGGATTATTTTGTCTTTTTATTTACCTCTTTTATATGCCTCTGCTGGGCTTTTTTAAACTAGTTCTTTTTCCTTTAAAAATATTCTCCTTTTGTAGTGATTTATTTAGTAGTCTCATAAAATAAACTGCAAAGTAGAGTGACGCTTGTATATCAGTTTATAAGAAACAGTTTATATAAAGTGTTGCACATCATAGAGATATAATTTGATAGCAAGTCAATATGTGCCAACTATCAAAATACATCAATTTAAAATTTAGATGAAAAAAATCAAAAGCATAACTTACAGGAACTTAATTTTTTTCAATAGAAAGCCACCTGTCCTTACTAGAAATAATCACAGAGAGTTTCATAGTTAGGGAACATAAAAAGCTCTATGCTTGAATAGTTATGAAACAATTTAAATTTTGATTGTTCAGACAGTGTAGTGAGACTGATTAAAAGTGAGGAGATAGAAACATATGGCAGTAAGTAAAGACGAGGCTATATAAAACACTAAAAAAATCAATCTTGCCGCAATCTGGAAACCAATGAGACTCTGACAGATTGGGTCACAATGTGATTTTTCCACATATTAGAACATTAATATGTTGAACATCTTTATGTAGTGTTTTTCTCCTCTTTCTTCCCCTCCTCAAGACCAGAGCAAATATACAATATTTTATTGCAAAATATAAACCTTTGAGCTTAGATCTATTTTCACAATAACTGTAATGATCTCTAGGTTTCTGACACTGTGATAGAGAATAACGTAAATTGGACAAAAGAAAATACTTTGATAAGCAACTTTAAAATGTAAATTCATAGTTACAATAGAAAGCATTAAAGAAGCACTGAATTATCAATGTAAACAATATACTTAGAGGACTGTATAATACATACAAGACTAACATCAAAATGATCGTCACCATAAGAAAAACATTTTTACATTTTGAAGGCCATTTTTGGCTTATGTAGTTGGAATGCGCTTTCATTCTCCGACAACATAAAGGAATTGTGTTGAAGCCTAACATCTGCAGATCATACGTTATTTAGGTTTAGACATTTTTCACTGATTATTTTTAATTGGATCTGATAACTATTAATATTTAAAGCAACAGGTTTTTCATGTATCAAATATAGAATTTTTCGCAACTACAGTATAATTATTTGTCTTTAGAAATGTCTGACTACTGGAATGTGAACTTCTAAATTTAGGATGCAAAATCTGGTCCATATTCAGACCCAGATCCCTTAGTACATTGTAGGGTCCTAATAAATGTCCTCTGCGGTGATTTCATGTTCCTTTTTTTGGCAAGAACAGGAGCATATTCATATATTGGAAAGGATACTGCCATTGAATCACAAATTTTGCATTTTTTTTTCTCAGTAACTCTACTGTGGTCTATTAGCTCTACTTTTTCCTTCTTATACCATCAATTTTGGATACACTTTACTCATTTTAATGCTTTAACTTTCTGGATTAATGAAGTTAAAAATATTAAGGATCAAAAGAAACACAAATGATAAAATGTATAAATGATACCTATTCCTGAAAAGTTACTGAACTTGAAATAATTTATAAAAATGAAAGGCATAACTATGCTTTCGACCACTTCCTCCTTTCTGACGTGGCCTGTGTGTCCCCTCCAACTGCATGCCATGTCTCCTTATCCCCATTGGGTAGCAGAAAGTGTATGTCTGTCATTTTTTTAAGGCCTGGGATGCTTTCAAAGCTCTCTTTCCCTAGCCTAGTCTACTCGAGGGAAAAATGAATTTCTTCTACTTTTTCAAAGATAAAACCTAGTGCCAGGTAAAACCCAGTTTTTTAATATGAATAACACAAAAAAGGTCACTGAAGATTCAGGTTAATAGAAGCACTGAATTTTAAGAAATACTTTAGGGTGACAATTGCCCAAAAAGAAAAGATAATAGAGGTTTTTTTTTTTTTTTTTTTTTTAAATTCTCAAAGTACTGCCAAATCTGTCAAGGAGAATTAATACATTCTTTTTTTCCTCACTCATTTAGGCAGGTGTTAGGAGGTGAATTGTATCTCTTCCCCCTCCCCGACTCCTCCCAACCCCCCAAAAAAAGATATGTTGAAATCTTTATCCCCAGTAATTCAGAATGTGTCATTTGGAAATGGGTGCTTTATGGAGTAATAAAAATGAAGTCATTAGGGTAGGCTCTGATCCAATATGACTGGCACCCTTATTGAAAGGGGCAATCAGGATAGACTATGGGAAGGTACTGGGAGAATATGGCCATCTGACTAGCTCAATGCATCTACAAGCAAAGGAATGCTAAGGATTGCCAGCAAACACAAGAAGCTAGAAGAGGTGAGTAAGTTTGCACTGGAGCTGTGAGCAGGAACACAGCTCTACCTGTATCTTAGAGTTCTAGACTCTAGAACCGTGAAATGATAAACTTAGGTAGTTTTATGTAGTTTGTTATGGCAGCCCCAGGAAATAACATTTCTTATCAAATTTTTAAGATTTTAATAAAAGATGGCATATAGAACTGTGAAATATCTGTGTGTAATTAGATCAAGTTGAAAAAATTCAATGCTAACTGCCCAAATCGCTATCATAACAAGATGACCTTTGAATGTTGGAAATTAATTAAAATATGGGATTAACTAAAACACTGGTTTTGGACTGTTTATCACTTAACAAAGCTGAAACTTGACTGAAATCATGTTTTAAAATATTTAAATTCAGATTCAGCTAATTTGGCTTATCCACATTTTTATACATGAAAACTTCATAAATGATAAAACTGTAAGATGTATAAATAGTTTTATGGATCATAGATAATGTTGCCCATGTGTAAAAAAATTTGGATTATTAGTGTATATCTTTGCTGAAAATCAGGAGTTTGAAAATCTAATGACTAATATCCAAGGTAAATTTCCATATGCTGTATTTTCTAACTCAGTGTAATGTAGAAATTTTTGTTTTCTTAATTACTGTCCCCATTCTCTACTATGTCCAACCAATGGCATTGTAGGGTGAGTACCCTTCTCCTTTGAACATATAACATCAAATTCTGTTTGAGAGACAACTGATGTTCTTACAATTTTTATATTTATAATGTGAGGAGAAAACTATATTAAAAATAAAATGACTGAGGGGCGCCTGGGTGGCTCAGTTGGTTAAGCGTCTGCCTTCGGCTCAGGTCATGATCCCAGAGTCCTGGGATCGAGCCCTGAGTTGGGCTCCCTGCTCAGTGGGGAGTCTGTTTCTGTTTAAAAAAAAAAAAAAAAAGTGGGGCGCCTGGGTGGCTCAGTCGTTAAGCGTCTGCCTTTGGCTCAGGTCATGATCCCAGCGTCCTGGGATGGAGCCCCACATCAGGCTCCCTGCTCCGCGGGAAGCCTGCTTCTCCCTCTCCCACTCCCCCTGCTTGTGTTCCTGCTCTCTCTCCCTCTCTGTCAAATAAATAAAATCTTTAAAAAAAAAAAAAAAAAAAAGACTGAAAAATGAATTTTTTAAACCTCTTTCTCTTCTATGTGAAGCAAACAGGTACCAAAATTGAGCCTTATTTTCTAAACCACAGGCTACAGAAGTTTTGCTACGGTAAAATACTGCACCAATGGGGTTTATTCTGCATTCCTTCCCTAGGCAGGAGTTCCACTAAAATCAGAATCAGATATTAAATGATAGATGTGAGAGCTACCATAAGTTATTTTCTAAATGCTATTTAAGTTACACTATGGGTAAAATATTTGGAGAGAAAATAGGGAATCTGTCTTCTGTTGTGAACAGAAACAGGATTAAATGTTAACATTTCATAGTGGAAATGTACTCTGTATATAGTATACTTATATTCACTTGTGAAAGAGGTTGTAGGCCATTAATCATATAATCAAAAAGGATGATGACCGTGAAATGTGTGCTTCTAAATTCAGTCCACTCATATGGAAACATTACAAATTTTTTCAGAAATGGAAGTCAAATATTGCTCTTTTCAAACTCTTTTCATGTTGCTATATCATAACCTGGAATAACAAAGATAAGGTGCTTCAGAAAACAATCCCCAAATCTTTGTTTAGTTAACTTGACAGCCAGATGTACATCCTTCAGAGCCAATGTGGCATTTAGCAAGTGACTAATGGTTTGTTAATTTTTAAAAAATGCCTCTTTACTCTCTGGTATAATATAGGATAGAGTGTACCATTCTTGTACTTTAAAGTGTTTTTTTTCTCCTAATTGTTTTCTCTAAGAATTTTATTCTATTAATCCAACATCTCTATACATGTCAAATCTTCAACAAGGGCTGTGTGAAGTAAAGCTTAGAAAATTAATCAAAATAATATCCCAGGGTATAAATGTAATGAAAATTAATTTAGGGCAAGAGAATAGTACAAAAAGACTAACAACAACAGAAAAGCATAGCAAAATGAAACAAATAACGATCAACCAAAATCCCTCAAGCATAAGACTGAGTTTTTTATTTATTATTTTAAAGATTTTATTTATTTATTTGACAGACACAGAGAGAGAGGGAACACAGGCAGGGGGAGCGGGAGAGGGAGAAGCAGGCTTCCCGCCGAGCAGGGAGCCCAATATGGAGCTCGATCCCAGGACCCTGGGATCATGACCTAAGCTGAAGACAGACACTTAACGACTGAGCCACCCAGGCGCCCCAAGCGTAAGACTGAGTTTTAAAGGAAATTTAATATTGAAATAAAATTGCTATTAAAAACCCAGAGGAACTTGGTCATCCTTTAAGTACACTTTTTTTCTTTTTTTTTAAGATCTTGTATGGAAAAAAATTAAGATACAGATTTTTTTCTTTAATAAGCAAAAAATTTCTAGTCAATGCCACATAAATATAATTGTTTTAGGTGGTGTCAGGGGTGGTGATGTGGAGAACAAAGGCAAAAAAAAAATTAATTTCCTCGCAGCTTACAGCCCATTGACAAGTCCTTGAGCCAGGTAGAGTGACCTTCCTCTAGAAACTTAACCCCCTTGACACTGACCATTCACTAATGGCAAAAGACAATCTTTTTTTTTTTTTTTTTAAAGATTTTTATTTATTCATTTGCGAGAGAGACGGAGAGAGAACAAGCAGAGGGAAAGGCAGAGGGAGAGGGAGAAGCAGGCTCCCTTCTGGGATCATGACCTGAGCCGAAGGCAGACGCTTAACCATCTGAGCCACCCAGGCGCCCAGCAAAAGACAATCTTTGCTTAACCTTATCCCAACCTCCAGGATCCTATAAGTCTACTTTAACATAAAAAATTCCTTTGGAAACTTCCTTTATCTCTACCCCCGCAAGATTTATGTTATCATTCTCCTCCAAGCATATGGCCCACTAATAAACATCTGAAGGGTCTCATTAATAAGGTTTTACTAGACAGTAGAAAAATGACTTTTCCTAACATAGCTGGCCCCCTCAAGGTCCTGGAGACCTTCCTTCCAAATTGCTTGGAGACTTATGCTATCCCTAACCCCCTCCCAACTTGAAAATATATAATGGACCACTCCTCACAATCCCAGTGCAGCTCTCTCTGCCCATGGGTCCTGTCCCCGTGCTTTAATAAAACCACTTTGCAGCAAAGACGTGTCAAGAATTCTTTCTTGACCATGGGCTCCAAACCCCAATATTTCCACATCCACAGTATTTGCTAACACCAGACAACTTTCTTTGTTACAACTTTAGAATGTCAGTAAAGTCTCAAAAGCTTGCACATCAAATATTGTTGCCCTACACATCGACCCATATATCTAAGTGAACTATTCTGCTTGTTTCCAAAATAACCAGCAAAGATTTTCACAGTTGCTTAAAGTTAATTGATGCAAGCACATTCAGGACTGAATGAAACCACCCAGTTAAAGAATAGGAGGAGAAAACCATTAAGATTTTGCATTTCTAATATGCCTCTAATATGCCTCAAAGCAAAAGCACTTACGCTCTTCTAGATCACAGTGATTGTAAAAACCTGTAGAAGAAGATAAACAATGCATTCTGGATAGAGAAAGGACATGTTTTATTGGTTAGCAATGGGATAGTAGGGTTCTTGTAGTGGCCTCTGCTGAAAAACCACAGTCTGGGCAAATTAGTACTCAAGGCTCTTATTAACACTCCAAGTATAGTGTCCCAACATAGCTCTGTGTTCTGTGGTTGATGGATTAGACTGCTATTGCATGTTTTCCCCTAAGATTTCAAGACTCTTTACAGAGCATTTTAAACACGGACACACTGATGCTATAAAATGAAAGCGAGGAATTCATTTGAAAAATTGCAAAGAAAAAAATGAATGAGTAATGGAAATACAAGGTAGAATAGAAAGAGCAAGTGATGGAAAAAGTCAGAACCCCAAAAGAATGATGACAAAAATTAATCATTCAAGGAGAATGTTTCAGTTTTTGAAAGAACAATTGTTTTCTTTCCTAAGTACAACCACTACCCTAGTAAAAATATCTGTCTCCTAGGGACACACACACTTCTGCTCTCAAACACTTCTTTGGTGCTCCTTTCCCACCTGTGACAGAGTTCTTAGCTACGTGTTATGCTTTAATATATCCGTGTGGGTTAGAGCTTTGTTTTACATATAAGCATTTGCCTTCCCCCCCCTTCCCACACTGCCATTCATTCAGCCAGGTTTTTGAAAATAAATCTACCTGTAAGCATACTGCTTTTCAAAAGTGACTGACACATTAGAATTAGAAATGTATTTAATTGCTGTTTTGTTTGTTTGTTTGTTTTTTACTATCAATACCCAAGCTCTATGCTCAGATTTTATTTCAACTAATCTGGAAATGGGGCAGACAAGATTTTTTTTTTTTTCTAAAGCTCATCAAATGATTGTGATTGTTGCTAAGATTGAGAACTAGTAATATAGTAGAGAGATTCAAAGTGGTGTCAAAAAAAATTGGGTCAAGGCTGTGCAGTCAGGCTTATGGCCACTGGCAAATCAAAATCATTTTGATCATAGACTTGTTGCTAGGTAAAATAGGAATTAAAATGCTAATTCCTATTCCACAGGTTGTTGTCAGGGTCAGAGAAGATTAAAAGACAACTGGAATATAAAACTTAAGGCATATGTTAGTTATTATAAGCTCTAGCCCTTCTGTGAGAGGAGAGTGTTGGTGTCCAATAATTTCTGTTTAAGAGGTTTTCAGGATCATGTTATTAAATTGCATTGCTATTTGTTTTCAATAGAAATTTCACATTAATATGTAGAGAACGATTACAATGCTATCATTTTGCTAATGCTACTTAGTTTATAAAAAGCAATTCAAATTGTGATTAAAAACATTTTCAGTTATTGTAAATTGATGTTAAGGGCATAGAATATGTGGTTTGGATTCCTGTTCTATATAGAGCAATGATTCATAGATAGGTAAATGAGCTCTTTTGCCTCCTTGGGAGAATGCCTTATGAGCCAAACATTATTACCTAGGCATGCTAGAGTGATAAGATGTGACCTTAAAGCAATGAAGTGGGCAGTTGAAAAAACAAAGTTACTTAATTGTCATACTTTGAACAATAGTTTTTTAAACTATAAACTCCTCTTGAAGGAAATAAAGGTAATAAAGAACAGTTGGTAAGTACTTAAAATATAAGGAAACATAAAACTAGGAAATAATTTAAAGTTAGCTATTGACTCACTGAGTCCTTGAACTTGAGGTAAAAGAGCTTGCTAATGTGTATATATACACTTAACAACACTTTTATAATGTATAAATCCCTCTTCAATTAAATGGCAAGTAAGTTCAAAAGAGAAGTAAGGATCAAGTGTAATGATAATGCTAGCTAAGGTTTTACAAAATCTTACTGACAGAAGTGTTCTTAATACTTTACAGGCATTTTAACTCACTTGATGCTCAGAGCAACCCTTTGAGATAGGTATTAGTATTATCCCTACTTTAAAGATGAGGAAGAATAGTTAGCTGAGCTCACACAGGTAATGAGGGCAGAGCTGGAATTGAACACAAGTTGCCTCCAAATCTGGGTTCCTGACCACTACATTAGCCTGCCTCTCACTGTAATATTCAAGCATAATTCACATATTCCAAATACCTACTGTAATGCAAGGCTTCGCATAGGTATTAAAAAAACACATTTGCTCAATTGTATTGAACTGAATTGAATGACACATTAAATGATGGGATGTTACAAAAAGTTGATAGCTCTGTATACTCAACTGTTTCTCATCTTGTTGAGATTTTTTAAAAACTGCCTCAGAAATTCTAGGATCACCTGAAGTATCATCAACATTATTCCTCCATCTTCCTGAATTCTCCTGGTAACCTCTTGCCTTAGGAACTGACTTACCTGATGTAATGAAATCGCCACCTTGACCTGTAGCATGTCTTAGAGATAAGAATTGTTTTCGTTAATAGTCCTCAAACATTAGCTCCCGGGGTAGAAGTCTGTCATTTAGCTTGCAGCTAGCTGCATGGTAAACGTAAAACTTGAAAACTTCACATTTTGGTTACTATAGAAAGACTGTATCATCCTGTTTCTAGGATATCTATTGAACTTTGTTATCTTAATGAGTCACTGAAGTCATAAGAGTTTTACAATAGGATATCATAGGATAAAGAAAACAACTATCAAAAATAAGAGCTGGCTTAGACATTACCTAGCCTAACATTTGCCTTTTACTAATAAGAATATTACAAACTAATTGCATTACAAGACTTACTCAAAAAATGGCAGCTAAATCTCTCTAGACTCAGGATTAGCATGTAGAGCTCCTATCTCCTGTGTTCTAATACATTGCTCTTCCACTCATGATATAAGCTGATACACAAAATTAACCATGAGGATTTCATTTTTTAAATACTTTATCCATGATTTATGAGTCAGAGAAAACGTGTACTATTGTAAAAACCTAAAGATATTAAGAGAATTCAGGAATAGCTAAAAATGTAACTTTGGAAATATTATGTAAGGAAATACAAATAATTAGATTTTATTTATCAGTAATTATTTATATACAAGGCATTCTTCTCACAGGTTAAGTGTTCATGACTTGTGTAGTAGAACAAATGTAAGAAAGAAACCAACCATGATTTTAATTGCAAAACACTCTGTAAACTCAGAAATACAAGAAGGAAAGGGCACTAAATAAGAAGCTAGTGTGATAATTTGATATGCTAACTAAGAATTTAAAAAATGATTTTATTGATGGCATATTCAGAGGAATAAATATAATAAGTAACATGAAAAATAGCTGTTAACTTATTTATAGGATATAAACTTGAAGGTATTCAATTTATTTTCATATATAAATATTCCAGATTACTAATTCTCTTTAATACCGAAGACATTATAGCAAATTTTAAGCAGAAAAAAATGTTTAAAAATAAAATTTTTTTCACAAATGTATATACTGAAAAAGGACTCAACGTGACTCCTTTTAAGTTTCATCTACAGTCATGAAAGGCCTAGTGAAAACCTTTTAGATTAATGAAGAAATAAAAAATACATTGAAAAAAAATTAAGCATATGTAATTTCAAAATTAAATTTTGCTACATGGAAAAAATATAGAGAACTTACACTTGGTTGATGATACACTGGCTAGATGAATACTTTAGGAAAACAATAGCATTCTTTATCTACTAGCAAATACCAAAAACTTTTAGTAGAATTATTATTTTCCAATAAATTATTGCATATCCCAGATAATTGAGACTAAAGAAATAAGTCTAAATGTATTCGTGTGTGTGGCACATATGTGTGTGTACGTGTGTGTGCATGTGTGAATATACATGTATACTGTACTACACCTTAACTTATAATGGGATTCAGTGAAAAAAAAGTCCCCAAGTGGAAAATAACTGAGAATTGATAGTCACAAGTTAGCTAGCTGTGTCGTTTAAAGTAGGATAGCACCCGTATATATTGCATGGTACACTGCATAAGTCAAACAGAGCAAATATTCTGTGAGAAGTGATAAATGAATTTGAGAACTGAAAATGTAATACCTATAATCAAGAGATGAATGTGAACCACATTTCATATGAACCCACTACTATAAGGCCAAGTCATCTTTGACTAAAGCAGGAAAGAATACCCAATGAAAAAAAGACCATCTTTTCAACAAATGGTATTGGGAAAACTGAACAGCCACATGCAGAAGAATGAAACTGGACCACTTTCTTACACCATACACAAAAATAAACTCAAAATGGATGAAAGACCTAAATGTGAGACCTGAAACCATAAAAATAGTAGAGGAGAACACAGGCAATAACCTCTTCGACATCGGCCCTAGCAACTTCTTTCTAGATAGGTCTCCAAAGGCAAGGGAAACAAAAGCAAAAATAAATTATTGAGACTTCATCAAAATAAGAAGCTTCTGCACAGTAAAGGAAACAATCAACAAAATTAAAAGTCAACCTAGGAATGGGAGAAGATATTTGCAAATGACATATCTGATAAAGGGTTAGTATCTAATATCTATAAAGAACTTACCAAACTCAACACCTGAAAAATTAATAATCCAGTTAAAAAATGGGCGGAAGACATGAATAGACATTTTTCCAAAGCAGACCTACAGATGGCCAACAGACACATGAAAAGATGCTCAACATCACTCACCAGGGAAATACAAATCAGAACTACAATGAGCTATTACCTCACACCTGTCAGAATGACTAAAATCCACAGCACAAGAAACAACAGGTGTTGGCAAGGATGTGGAGAAAGGGGAATCCTCTGGCACTGTTGGTGGGAATGAAAACTGGCACAGTCACTCTGGAAAACAGTATGGAGTTAACTCAGAAAGTTAAAAGTAGAATTACCCTATAATTCAGCAATTGTACTACTAGGTATTTACCCAAAGAATACAAATATACCAATTCAAAGGGATATATGCACCCCAGTGTCCATAGCAGCATTATATTAAAAAGAATTTTAAAGATTGATTGATTTGAGACAGAGAGCACGAGCAAGAGGGACAGAGGAAAGGAGAGAGAATCTCAAGCAGATTCCATATGGAACATAGAGCCTTACCTGAGGCCAGTCCCATAATCCCGAGATCACGATCTGAGCTGAAACCAAGACTCTGACACTTAAATGACTGCCACCCACGTGCCCCTACAACTATATTTTAAACTGTATTTATCACTGTGCCAAAGCTATACTTCCCTCATTTCTGCTACCCATAAAATTTCAAAAAAGTATGAATTGAATTCCAAGCTATTTTTGTTCCTTTTTCATAATACTGCTTTAAAATCCTTCCTAGGGGGCCCTGGGTGGCACAGTCGGTTAATGTCTGCCTCTTGGTTTCATCTCAGGTCATGATCTCAGGGTCATGAGATTGAACCCTGCATCAGGGTCTGTGCTCAGTGTGAAGTGTGCTTGAGATATTCTCTCCCTCTCTCTCTCTCCCTCTCTGCCCCTCCCACTCATGCTATCTCTCTCTCTCTCTCAAATAAATAAATAAATACTCTTTAAAAATAAAATAAATTGTAAAAATATTAACAAGTAGCCAGAGTCATAGACATTACAAATAAGGAAAAATTAAAGATCTTGATTAACATGTTTTTTTATAAAGTACATTAGACATAAAATTCTGTATGAGTAGGAAATAAAATATTGCTATAAATAAAAATGTATAGCCAATATTTGTCATTTGAAGCAATGCATATATAATATATAATCAATATGCATGCTTCACCTCTATTTTTCAAGATTTTGATCTCAGCATTTCAGGGCTTCCTTCCCTGAGCGTTAGCCTTATTCTTCCATAAGCATAGAAACCATTTTCTATCTTTTACTATCGGAATTACAGTTGTGGTAAACAAGTCAGAAGAGAAGAGGCAGGGACAGAGAACTAGTCACTGTCACACAAAACTACTAATTATGTTTTGGCCATTGTTTCTCCTGAGTGTCATTATTACTCTGTGCTTAAACTGTTTTTGTAATATGTATAATAAAATTCTGCTGGATAGAAATTTGGTTCAGTATCTATAAAATGCCTAACCAGTGCTGAGTGAAGGTTCACCAAATGATAGTCATGAAAAACAGTGTAATTGCATTAAAAAAAAAAAAAAAAAAAGTGGGGCAGGTTTGTGATAGCAGTGATTTAGGCAAATTGATTTGTGAAGCAACAATATTTCAGTATCCTGTTTCAGCCCTGCCTCTAATTTCAAACTCGCTCTGATTGGACCATATTATAAGGATGACTGATTTCCACAGTTTAGATCTGATTTTCTTATTAACAAAGATTTTACATTTATTATACATGGTGGTAAAACTATTTAACAATCAATTTAACCAATTACTGAATTTGCTACAAAGTAGTCTCCAAATTCTTTCAGTATTTTAAATAATATACTTTGAGCATCTGTTTTCAATGAGCTATAGGTGTAATAGTTTAGTAATATGTGCTTTTAAAAGTACTTAATGATTGCTTATGAAACAGAAAAGTTAAAATGGACATATAAAAGCAACATAGTTGGACTTTAAAATATTACTCTAATAACCAAAAATAGGCATTTTCTTATAGTACTTTAGAAACATCTGTTCAGAGATTTCCATAAAATTTGGAATTCTGGTCTTAAAAAATGTCCCCTGATAAAATGTTATGTTCTGTGATTTATTTTTATACATTGGAGTTTATCGGTAAAGAATATTGATTATTATAGCCTGTTTTTAAAGTATTCTATCCTAATAACATATGCATACTAAAACCTTATTCTTTAAAAATTTGTTAAATCCAGTAGTTTTGAGAAGCTGGCAAGAAATAATACAACATGGTAAAATAGAAATTAGGAAACCTAAAATAAAACTTAATTCTAAGGTTTTAGAGATGATAGAAACAACAGGATGTAATAACAAGGGAAAGTATATATGATAATCTGGTAAAACGTGGAAGGTTCTTTCTCATATGTGCTTTATATATAAACATTGATGATTACTGCTGAGATTAATACCACTCTGTCCAGAGAATCCATGAATGCCCAGTAACTCCGACCACTTTCTAGACCATGCTTGAGAGACAACAGTCAAAGTTTGAGATTCCAGAGCCTAATAGTCTTGCCCTTCTAAGATTTTTACTAGTGGTCTAAGCTACAAGAAAGAAGGCATGCAATGATATTCAGAAAAATACATGAAATAAAAAGACTTTTTTGACAAGATGTGTAAGTGTATAGATCTGGCGGCGTCTAATTGTTACGCCTGAAATTCCTACTGTGTCAAGCAAAATCTGTTTTTGGTGCTGTTTAGTGCACTTGAAAAGGGTGGTTAATATAGAAGTTACTCCCCCCCAACATACACAGCTCAATAATTTTCCTAAGTGGAATAATCAAAGATAGATCAGACATCTACAAAAGTATTATTTCCATTGCTACTAGTTCTGTTTCCTGGTTCTCTCCTGGAATTGTTCAATTCTCACTATTCTCATAAACCTGCTCCTTATGATTCTCCTATTTATATTTTAAGAATCAGTAGTTCTTGGGGCCTCTGGGTGGCTCAGTCGGTTAAGCATCTGACTTCGGCTCAGGTCATGGTCTCAGGGTCCTGGGATGAGCTCCCTGTCTGGCTCCCTGCTCAGTGGGGAGCCTGCTGCTTCCTCTGCCTCTGCCCCTCTCCTAGCTCTTGCTCTCTCTCGTGTGCTCTTTCTCTCTCAAATAAAATCTAAAAAAAAAAAAAAAAAAATCAGTAGTTCTTCCATTACTATACAAAGATTCTCTAGACGCTCATCAGAAATTAACATTCTTCTCAGTAATGTTGGGAGATACTGTTTTAATAGAATTATATTAGATGCAATTGCATCAAATGTTATGCTCAACTAAAGGGTTCATGAACTGGAAAAGTTTATGAATCACTTCTTCAGGAAAAACTGAGTTATTGAAGACCTCAAGAGACAATTCTATTGGTCCAATGCTGAGTGGAACAAAAGGGAAATAGTGTTGATCAAATCTTAATTTGGGAATAAATTGACAACCAAACAAGTAAAATATTTTTGTTTTGCCATGCTTTCTCAGACTTAGAGCGACTCCACCATAACTCCATGACTTCAATCAAAAATATTTTTTGAAATTTGAATGAAAAATTTTAAACATCCTTTAATCATGTTCTATTTTTTTATTTTTGTTAAGTCATTTTAACTCAATTACTCAAATATTCAAATTAAAGAACAATTCATTTTCTTAAGGATTCCTTCTTAGAGGAAGTAAGACTTTTTTTTTTTTTCCTTTAGTTCCTTTGTCCTGAAAAGTATACAAGTAGTAAGTGTGAAAGGTGGCATTGCATAACGATGAATGCTGTGCAATATGCTGCAGAAAAACAGTTCTTCATGCAATTGGACTTGTTTAGACATAGTTCATGATCTCTTCTGAATACTAGTGGATCTTTGAAAATAGGTCCATGTTTTGTGAGTGTGCTATATGATCAATAAAATGGAAATGCTGGCTTACAACATAACTAGATGTACGATCTGATTGTCATTACTAAATTTCAACCAACTGAGCCAACCAGGCACAGACATTGATAACAATGATTTATATGTATTTTCCTGAAATTGGACAAGGCCTACCACCTCCATTATTAACAATTCTTAGAAATAAAACATTCAAAAATTTGGGATTAACCTTTGTAATTAAATGTCTATCTCCTGAAAAAGTTGGAATATATATAAATAACAAGTCCTTAAAACAATTTCCCCATTAGTGAAAATGGAAAACTGGGAGTCCTCACTGTGATTCTGGATTTATATAACCACAGCTATGAACCTGACAAATAGCTTAAATCTAATGTTATCAGTATTAAAAACATTTTTTTTTTACTTATGTAACTTTTTTTTTTGATGTAGTGTTCCGTGATTCATCGTTTGCGTATAACACCCAGTGCTCCATTCAGTACATGCCCTCTTTAATACCCATCACTAGGCTAACCCACCCCCCACCCCCCTCCCCTCTAAAACCCTGTTTGTTTCTCAGAGTCCATAGTCTCTCATGGTTCGTCTCCCCCTCCGATTTCCCCCCCTTCATTTTTCCCTTCCTGCTATCTTCTTCTTCTTCTTTTTTTTTTTTTTTTTTAAACATATAATGTATTATTTGTTTCAGAGGTGCAGGTCTGTTTTATCACACAACATTGGCTGAAGTTATCTGATCGTTATTGTCCATGCAGTTGTGGAAATGTTATCGCTAATTTGTAATACTTAATTTCTTCAATTATATCCTACTACTAATATTGCCTGTGATTCATTTTCATCATGTTTTTGGTTGGCTTTTCACCTTATACTTCTACAAAAGGGACTTATTAAAAGATCTTCTAGTAACAGCTGTCGGGAAATGAGGCTCAGAACTACAGGCAGGACCAGATAGATTTTTCATCACCTGTTGTTTCTTCCATAGGCAATTTGTTTCCCATTGTTACATTTAGAAGTTCTGGTTTATTTGTGCCAGAACATAGTGAAAATATTATTTTCAGTCGCTTCTTATTCAATAAAAATATATAGCAATTTAATTTTACTTTCTGAAATGTTGGAGAGATGATGATGATTATACATACTTTTAAAAACTAAGTTAATTAAATGAGTATTTATTCCACAAAAATTTTTGAGTCCTATATTATGCTAGCTGCTGCGAGTAGAAAATTTAAAAAGCATAAAGCAAGTTCTTTGTCTTCAAGTATGATATAGCTCTCTGAAACTTCATATTTTAAACACTTAAAAAATAATTTTCCTAGGTGTTCAGTATATTTAAGGAAATTTGACCAATTATATAAATACCAAAATAAAATTCATTATTTAGCTTATTATAAAACAAAAGAGAAATCAAGACAGTTATTTAATATGGTTATCCATCTTTGAGAGATTTTCATCAAATGTAATATGTTATATGGAGAAAATTAAAGAATCACATATGTAACTGTGAATTTTTCCAAATATACCTTCATAAATTAAATCCAGTATTGAATCAATTAAAGAGTACATTTTACACAAATAGAATTTATCCAGCACAGGCAAGATATCTCAAGGAGAATAACTAAGTGTAATCCACTACAATAATGGAGAAAAGTAGGGAGGAAATAGCATTATCATTTAGATAGATGCTGGAAGTTTTTTCATAATATTTAAATATGTTTTTATAAAACTTTAAATGAAAATGGAAATAAGCATATTTTCCATATTGGGTAACAGGTGTCTAAAAGAAACCTCTGATAAAAATTATGCATAGATAAGAAATAGTAGTCATTTCCATTGAAGTCATTAACGCACTAGCAATGTCAGCATTACTGTTGCTATAATCATCTAGGATAGTAGTTCATGGAAAAAGACAAAAATAAGTAGTTCATGTGATTGGACAGTCCATATAGAAAAGTAGAAACATAGCATATTCCTGAGTGAGTAAATCCATGTAAAGTTGATAACTACATATTAAACCAGAAACAAACTGAAGTCAAATATGAATTATCACGGAGGTGAAAAAATACTGAGAACTTGATTTTAAATTTTATATGAAGAATAAATTTAAAAGCAAAGAGACATGTGCATCATACAGCCTTATCCTACATTCAAATAAAATCTAAAATTATAGCATTTGAAGAAATATGGAATTAACCTACAGATAGGAAATTTAATTAGGTGAATTAATAGAAATTTAAAACACAGACTAAGTATATATGGGGATGAATATTCCTTAAAGGCAGCAAGCAATCAGAAGGAAAATGATGGGCTACTTAATAATTGTGCTTTAGGCAAGTGTATTTCAATTTAAACAAGTTTTATTTCATTTTCTATTTTATGAGCCTAAAAATGTCATTTTTACATTATAGATGGAATAAAGGTCTAGCAAATAACAATAGCCATGAATGCAATGGGAAAACAATGGGTTATTTTTAGAAATTAGGAAATTAAAGTCTTAGGATGAAATATATAAAAGAAAATTGGACAAATGTATATATATTTCCATAATTCAGTAGATTGATTACCGTGATGTTAAATGTAAACTTCTCTAGAAGTTTTCTTAATCCCTTGACTTCTTTATATATGTATTCTACTTTCTTCTACAGTTGCTTATCTTTTCTTTTTCTTTTCTTTTTGTTTATCTTTTACATTTCACATTTCTTCCCCAAATTTTGTAAAGGTTTGACTAGTTTAAGATTCTCCAAGAAATTTCATTTTATTGATAAATCCTATCGTAAATTTTCAATGTAATCTTTGAGCACTTATCATTATTCTTATTTCAAAGGTACTATTTTTTCTAGCTTTATTAGTTTTAATATCTAGTTCATTTTTTCCATCTTAATTGCTTTCTAAAAACATTTTAAGGTGAATTTAAATATATTCAGCATATAGTATAGGTTTTCATGATGGATCGTGGCTGATATAGTTTCAATTTATTTCCCTCTGGAAAGAAATGAAATAATTAAGATATTGTGTCCTTCCATTCAAGGTTATATCTGTCTCAATGTGCAGGTTCTAATTACTGGGTATCTATACTGCATATGTGGGTGTGTATATTTATACCTATATAAGTGGATGTGCATGTGTGCATGCATGCATTTAAGTTTGGATATATGTGTGTGTACATGCATGTGCTCACGTATGGGTACACAAGAGATATACGTGCATGTTTGTGTAGATGAGTGCACGTATGTACAAAAGTGTGTATTTATGTTTATGTGAGAGTTGTTGTTAAAGGACATATAGCTAAATGGGCTTTTATCTTTTCTTCAAAACATATGTTTATTTTATTCAATTGTGCTTTGCATTTCTGAATTACTTACAGCTGTACATATGCATTTGTCCTGGTAAACAAACCCTAGTTTTGACAACTGAAGTATCAGTACTCATTATATCATTTTTCTTGTGTGTGTAGTTAACTCAAATTACTACTGCACGTCCACTTTACTGCTAGTAGTATTCTTTCTTACAGGGTGAGTGTTAATTATGAAGGTCTGCTAGGGAAATTTATTCCTCTGGAAGTTGCCAATTTCAACCATATAGATATCAAATTTCCTACCTCTATGAGTGTGTGTAACAATTTATTTCAATTTTCTTAGTGTATTCCAAAAAACTCTCAATACTTGAGTCATCTTGCACTCATTCTGGATTTTATGTTGATTGATTCTATTTCATCTATCTTTCCAATGGTCTTTTGGGATTGAGAACTAAACATACGTACTCAGTCAGCCAATTCAAATGCAAATTTCAACTAAATTTTCAAAATATTTGATACTTACATTTAATATAAGTATTTAATACATGAGAAATAACATATTCACATATAGGTATAAATGAATGATAAAATTGTTTCCTTGACTTATATATAATGCATTTTAAAGTAGATTCTAAAATATATAACAGGAGCAATTTCTTATTGAATTATTGATTAGTTACAAATAAAATTATTATTTTAATACGAATCATAAAAATCTATAAGGTATTTACTGTCATGACTATCAAACATTCCCTCCTGTTATCACTGAAACTTCTCACAATTGGCTCAAACATCTGTTTTATAGAAAAATATATGGAAATACTGGTCTCAGGAGTAGAATTACTTAAAAACTTGGCACTATTTACATTAGTGCTGGGCATGTTAGTTTGATGTGAAACTGGAAGCTAAAATAGATTTAATTTCCGCCTTGATGTATGCTCGACAAATTTGTTTAAGGCTGTGGCCTCTTTCCAATGATATGTACTGACTTGGGCTAGGAGTGGAAAGTAAGTATGACTTTCCTTGTTGCCACATCCCTACTCTGGGTGCCTATAACCAACTATGGTAGCTGATCTCTGGTCATGGCATTCTATACTGCTGAGCCTGCGTTCTGCCCCATTCCCCATGTTGACACTAACAATGAATTGTCACTTTCGCCATTGCTATGTACCATCTATGTCCGAGGCTAACTAGCTATTGAAATACTGTTGACCCTTTATATAATAAAGCCACCCCCTTTATAATTCTTTCTGTATGCCTGCACATGTATACTGGATCTGTAATTGTTGCCATTCAATGGGCAGATCAATTGTCATATGCATTCTATTAGACTCGAGGCGCATATAAATAATTCAGCACTTCTGATGATTCAAATATCATTCAACAGATATGGTGCCTTTTTCCCTAGAACCTATTTATTAAGTTAACTCTCAGTCCGCCTTTGATTTCTCAAATATGAATATGATTTCTATTGCTTAAACATTATAAGCTATATTGCACAATATATTTCCGTTTAAGTACTGTCCTACTGCAATATACTTTTTAAATATCTTGCCTTCATTTTCTCAAATAACTTCTAAATTTGATATTAAAATAACCATTAATCTCATGTAAGAATGCATTCCTCATGTGCTAACATATTTAAATCATCACCCCCCATTTTTTTACTATTCTGTTTTCACTCTATATATTTTAAAATAAGTAATGTGTTTTTGTTTTTCTTTTCTGTAATTCGTTCTCAAGGTCAATAATAACCAATATTCATAATCACTAAGATTACATTTTCTTCTTGTTATGTTTATCATGATTCCTATATTTGCCAAAATCAAATCTGTGTACTACTTTTCTTCCTAAATGATAGGGTTGTTCCGAAATTATATAATTCTGCTTTTCTGTGTTATTTTTCCTTCCCTGCAGACTTAAAACTGTTGAAGGGTACTCTGAGTATTTACATTTCTTTCTGGAGAAAATAATTTATTTGCACCTTTGATATCAAAGTCTGTGGAACTATAGGATGCCACATTCAATGTTTTTTTAATGTGTTTTATAGAGAAATGACTGCTTTAACTATAATAACCCTTGGATATTTTAACCCTCCTATACAAGAATGAATTGTAAGGTTTATGCCAGTACACCAGTGTGCTTATGAGAGTGGTTAAATCCACAGTAACACTTCCTTGTAGTTTCATACAGTGGTAGCACTGTGGGTCATTATTGCTCTAATTTAATTCGGTATGCAGGTTGCCTTCTACCTTCATAGTGTTCTTAGGCTGGGCTTACAGAATATCAAAATAGTTTACTCCTATAAGAAATAATTTTCTGAAGCAAATGACATTTTTGTGACCAAATTAACATACAATTTAAAGTGGCCTCCCATTAAGAATTCCCAATTTTTTTTTTTTTTTATTATTTTTTTATTTTTTTTGACGAAAAGAGAAAGCGAGAGAGGGAACACAAGCAGGGGGAGTGGGAGAGGGAGAAGCAGGCTTCCCGCCGAGCAGAGAGCCTGATGTGGGGCTCGATCCCAGGACCCTGGGATCATGACCTGAGCTGAAGGCAGACGCTTAACGACTGAGCCACCCAGGCGCCCCAAGAATTCCCAATTTTTAAATCTGGTTTATTTTACTACTTTTGCATAGATCTAAAAATACTCTTAACATTACATAACCCTTAAAGAAAATATTTCAGTTGAATCTGTTTCGCCCAGAAAGGCTCTTGTCATGAATTTCTAAGTACTTTTATTTTTTTCCCTTTTCCTTATCTTGATGAATCCACTCTTGATTTTATTCATTGATTTAAAAGATACTGAGTAACTTCTCCATGCTTAAGCACCGTGCTAAAATAATGAGAAAAACATAATCTGTACCTCATGTCATGGCATCCTTTGGAAAATAAGCATTAATCAAATAACCACACAACAGTTAATAAACAGAAGAAATGTATATTTTTCTGTGAAAAGTGAAATAAAGGGATGTGATTTAGTTTGAGTGGTTAAAAACAAAAATAGCTTGGGATCATTCTGAAGAGAAACATGAGAATGACCACTGGCAGCAGGATAAATACATGTCTATTCTACATGATGGTTTGTATCCATCTCATGGAAAAAGTCCATATCTACCCTACAGAAAAAGTCATCTTAAATAAGATTCCACTCAAGTGGGCTGTCAGCTGAAGCAACCTCAGGAGAAAGAGTTTCAGAAGTCACATGCACCTAGCCCATAGATTGTGATTGTGCCAGGGACTCTAGCTGGTGGTGCCCAGTAAGGGGATCCCCAAGGAATCCATGAAACAGTTTCATGAATAGGATGAAGGACTCACTCAGTTTTCATGACACAAACCCTAGTTTATCCTTGTTGCCAACCAGCTAATACCTCTTGATGACTTTTAGAGCCCCTTTAACTCAAATTGTCTAGTTGAGATGATAAATTAATGGTTACTCTGTGTATGAGACAAAAAGAAAGGTAGCATTTGGACAGTTGTCACATAAGAGATGGCATTAGTTTTAGATGATTTTATAGGATGTCAAGGAAGACCTTTCCTGGAACTTACTTCCTTCGAACCTACTCTGGTGGAACCAGACAATAGTGAAGAGAAAAATAAGTTCATTAGAAGAAACTGATTAAAAAAGAAAAATGCCAACGATAAGCTGCCAAAATGAGGTTGACTGGCAAAAGGCTGACCCGATGTAGAAAATGGGAATGAACTAGCTGAGAGACTGAAGCTTTGTGTTAGACAGAATTGTATTTCTACACCTAAATAATACTCTTGTCAATATCTGAGAGAAACCAGAAAATTCCAGGTGATCTACCCAAGGTGATGATGGAGATGGGACATAACAGTAAAGGAGATTTGATAAAAGATTTGATTATAAAAATAACTGCTTTCTGTTGTACCCTACAGAATCCAACCCAACTCTAGATTGATTAAATAATAACAACTGTTATTTTGGAGTTCATTCTACATGCTGAATATTCTAAGTACTTTTCATAGGAGCAGTCCATTTAATAATCTTATCAGTCTTCTGGAGGTGGTGTTATTCCCATTTAGAATATAAATTGCCCAACTTCACAGAGCTGGTGAAGATAATTGAGAGAATTTGAATCCAACTCTGTTTTCAAATAAATGCTTGTTGCCAATCTCATGTGACTGTACCTGTCTTTTCCCCTTAGCTATTGTTTCTAGAAATTTTTCACAGTTTTATACGAGTTTAGGTGGTGGATTGAGAAACATGGACACTATATTTTATAGCTTACCCTTTATAGGATAGAATCTCTTGCTCCATCCTTGGGTCTTGCTTTTGAATAACAGAATGTTCTGGCCTCAGGGGGACTTGCAGTTTCTAATTTTGGAATACTACTGTTGTCATGTGAGGCGGTGCCCATGAAAAACCACATGTAGATAGAAACCTACTTATTCCACAAAGGTTCACGACCCACTGCTGAGGCTCTCCCTCATGCTAGTGACGTTATTAGCTGACTGCAGCTGTAAGAGTCAGCCTAGACAAGACCAGAACAGAACAGTCAACTCACAGATTCATGCCATGTTTTAAATTCTAGTGTTTTTATTTATTTTAACGTATATATAGATAACTGATAGAATACGTAACTGCAGTTACCCAAATAAAAATAATTTCTAAAAACATACTACACTTATAACCAGAGATGTATATGAATGAAACTTTATATCTCCATATGATCACCATAGCTATGAAAATCAGACTCTCTTGGAGTTATGCAATGTAGTAACATCAGGTCTGCCTTGAATTATGGAGATTCTGCTGGATTTAATCCTTGAGCCATTTAAGTCCCTCACTGTTTTCTTCCCCACACATACACCTCGTTTATTCCACATCTATTTCATGTGAAGAAAGTTCCAATAATCTAGTTTCTCACTTCTTATTCAGAGCACTATAGGAGACCCCTTTCTATTTCTTAAGTAATAATTTTATTAATTCTTTTTATATTCTCTTTAAAATAGCTGATATTTTCAGAATACTCTGACACTCACATTTCCTTGTTATCACTCTTTACTGGTCTGTCAAAAGATAAATGATTTGATTAGTGCAGGTTTCTAATTTTTCAGCTATTAGCATATGGCTTGACAACACAAAACTACAAAAAAATTTATGACAGCTTTCAGCTTGTTTTCCCCTCAAACTAATTTGTTTTCCATAGTTTTCTGATAGAGGTTCATAACTTACATTGGTCATCTTGAAGCTGCTAATTCATAACACAAACAGGTACTAAATCACAATACTGTGTGTTACAGGTTTCCCTTTATGTGCTTGATTTTAGACTCTAAAGAGTCCATAGAGTTTTTGGAAATTTTTCAGATTTTCAAAAGTTTCTAAAATATATCAAGTTGAAAATTGTTCACGAAAAACTCAATATTGACCTATTGATTTGCCAATGTATCTCATGTTGATTGTGATTACATACAACAGATGACAAGCATGTCATTTAGTTCAAAGGTTGTTGTTTTTTTTTAATGCTATTATAATCCTGTAAACATTAAACAACGCAGCTAGGGAAATCATTGCTTATAAGAAGCAGTTTCTTTGGAGTATCAGCATATAGTATACACAGATTAAACCCATCATGAAATAGATCCCAGACCATAGTGAATAGATTTAAATATAGACATTAAGTACTTAAGCTTTTAAATTTCCATTAGCTCAGTATAAACTGTTTACTGATTACATCTCAACAAGATAGATCTAGTGTAGTTCTTCTGAATTTTATCCTTTTTTTTCAGACACAGCAAAGAAAACTTTATTAACCAAATCAGGCCATGGTTTTTGTTTGTTTGTTTGTTTTAAAGCAATTGCTATGCCTTTTCAATTAAAGTTGTTTCAAAATATCTTTAGGTCTTACACATTCTCCCATAAATTTTGAACTTTTAAACTACAAAATAAATTTTAAAATTACATGTATTGTTAGGTATATTTTCCTTTCTCATATGCCTTGAACTTTAAAAAATGTATCTTATAGCAATAAAATCTAAAACAAGTAAGTATTTGAGTAATTTTAAGTATATATATATATTATAATTTTTTTGAAATCTTAGTGCGATTCAAATAATTGAGAAGCTAATTCTGGAAAATTGTCATTTATAATCAAAACCAACTCAATTTTAATGGCGGCCTAGTGGCGAGATCCCTATAATAGCAACTGCAATTGCACAAATGTCTCCCTGCTTCTATTACCAGTTGGAATGATTACTTGCCTTTCTGATTTGTGTTTAAAACTCAGAGAAACATGGTTTTCAAAGGCTTTCTCATAAATGGCTTTCATTTTAAAATGTAAGGAACTTTTTATTATTTGGAAAGACAGAGTAGTCTTCTTTTCTCATGCCCATAGCCAACCCCCTGACAGACACCAAGATAATAGTGTCAGCTCCTAACCTTTCTCCAACCTTCCTGTTAGAGAAATGGTGAACTTCAAAGGCACACTTTAAATAAAATTTTACCAACTTTTTTATAATTTAGTACTGAACAGTACATTTAAGAAATCATTCTGCTGTTACATACATAGTATATAAGCCACCTCTTTAACAACTCTAAATGAGAAGTCAGTATAAGAGACCCTTATTTAAAATATTCAATCTTTGTATTCTGTCAGAAAAGTGTAAAGCACTCAGATCACGTTTTATTTGGGAAAGATAGTTCATACCACTGGGAGGAAAAAAAAAGGCAGAAACTCCACATTTGAAAGATGGGACTTTGCTCTGAGCAGCAGTTTTGACCCAAGTAATAATGATTTTTTAATGAGTATTTTTTGGTAACAAGAGTTTATGGTAAAATTGGTAGGCCCTATGCACTATGTAGATAATAGTTACTGCCATTTAATTTTTAAGCTTTCTAATATGCAACTCTACATAGCTTTTTCTCATATTTCAGCTTCAACTAGGTCTCTAAAAATACATTTTCAGAAGCAATTGCTATACTCACATGCCTATAGAAAAATGGCATACAAACCTATACAACACATGTGGTAAGGGAATAAGACCACTTGATGATGGAAAGGGTAATGAAATATTATGAAGGGTTAAGCCATAGTAAATTATAAAAATCTTAGATATTTCAAATGATAAGCATAAAGCTGAGACACCCAGCTGAGGGTTAAATCCAGATATTAAAAGGAAAAAAATGTTATCAGCTACATGAGCAATTTCAGTTATCCAGGTAAGAAAATATGATCACTGAGATTCAAGAACCTTTAAAAATACCCTATACCTTTTTGGAAAGATACAGGAATGTTTTCAACTCTTAACATAGAATGAACTGGGTTGATACTAGT
This sequence comes from Phoca vitulina, assembly GCF_004348235.1. Classification (NCBI taxonomy): domain Eukaryota; kingdom Metazoa; phylum Chordata; class Mammalia; order Carnivora; family Phocidae; genus Phoca; species Phoca vitulina. The sequence continues at coordinate 42,684,618 of NW_022589708.1, forward strand.
TTTATAATATAAGCTGGTAAATGTTTAAGTGAGACAGTGTTTAGAAAGATCTTTGGTTGCTTGGAAACTGATTAGAATTAAATTAGAGTTGGGGCACCTGGGTGGTACAGTTGGTTAAGCATCCAACTCTTGATCTCAGCTCAGGTCTTGATCCCGGGGTCCTGAGTTCAAGCCCCGTGTTGGGCCCCATACTGGGTGTGGAGCCTACTTAAAATTAATTAACTAATTAATTTTTTAAAAAGTGAATTAAATTTTAGTCCTGAGATACACATAAAATTGACACTGTTCAGCAGAAGAATGCCCATTTAAATTCAAGTTGATTTAATGAAAACATCCATTAATGTTGTATTTATGTGTAATGCTAGTATTTGGAAAATTTTACACAAAAATTTTAAATAATGACAATAGTCTTGAACAAATATGAAAGAGTATAATATAGCTTTCAAAAGATTTGTGAATACAAATTATATGAAAACCTAGCTCATATGTCTCACATGGATTAGAAGTATATATTATTAGGTATTAATAGGAACTATTCAATTCCTGTTTAGCTGGACAATTTATACATTTAGGTGCATTGATATGACATTTTCCCGATACATACAGTATATACTCCATTGCCAACACCTTCATTATCTGAATTAGTTTGTAAACAAAACAAAACAAAAAAACAAAACTCAGCCAATATAGCATTGCATTTCTCCATTGTGTTTTTTAAAAAAATACGGTGGCTGTCTCCTAGTTTGTAGGAAGACTCAATTGTGGACATACTTTTCTAAGTTTAAAATTGCTAAATTTTTAGGTTCCTGAGAAAGAACGTTTTTTTACCAACAAAGAAGTGCAGAGTTGTGACCTTAGTGTTATAATTTCAAGGACTGTATAGTTTTCCTTATAAATCAGGAAACTTCAAATTGGAAGACTTAAAAGACTCAAGCATATATCTTACCTGTTTTCTATGAAGTTTTATGAATTTTACCTTAGTGTAACTAAATGTTAATGTGTTTGATTTTCTTTTTATAAAACTGTCCTAACTAATAAATGAAAGATAATAGAATTTTTTTATTTTGTAGCCCTAATGAAATACTATTATATTATAACACCAATGAAATAATGGTTCTAATCAACAATTACCAATGGCTCCAAAAATAGCATAAAGAGAGTTAATCAGGTATTGTGTGCCTCTTTATGGAATACACAAAACCATGAAGAAGCGTTGCCAAAAAACTTAAACCTGAATCTGAGGAAGACTTCTTGCTCTATTGACCAATTTCCAGAAATATAAGAATCAATAGAGTATATGCAATGATATCATAGAGTAGACCAGCAGTATCTATACCAGGGGAAAGTATAAATCAAGCAACTAGTTCCTCCACATAAATTAGAAGGAAAGGAAAAGAGATCGAGGGCGCTGTAGATTAGTGATGCATCAGTGACTGCCATATGTGAAACTTATTTTAAATCTGATTCAACAAGTTCAACTGTAAAACTCATTCATGTAATAATTTGGAAAAATTTAATACTGAATGGATGTATAAGGATATTTTTTAAAAATTAATAGTTTCAAGTTGGAAAATTAATATTATGTTTATGTTTTAAAAAAAAATCCTTGTCTTTTAGAGATACATGCCAAAACATCTGTAAATGACATAATGTGATGTCTGAGATTTTCTTGGAAATAATCCAGGGAGAAGGTCAGACTTGAGTAGGAATCATAAAGTGACTATTTCAGTCTGGGTAATAAGGATTTGTTATACTATTCTATTTTTACATGTATTTAGAATTTTGCAAAATAAAAGTTAAATGTCAATTGAACACCAGATGTAGAACTTGTGAATGTCACAACCTCACAAAGAGCTATTTTTTTTTTATCTGCATATTGGGGATAAGATAGTATTGATGAAAGATTTAATTATAACTTATGTGAAGTACTTAGGAATTCCAAGAAAAAAATGCATAAATGTTCTTGTTATTTTAATCAAATATACATTATTATGGTTTTATACAGTGCCTGACAGATTTTGGATGTGAGCCTAGGTTTTTGCAAATGATATGTGATAGCTGAGGAGCATGCCTAAATTATAGTATACGAGATGATTGCTAGCATTTCCCTCTTTTCTCTACTGTGTTCTTGAAAACAAAAATCCCATGGTTTTAAATGTTTGAGAGTATTAAAGCCTTTATCGTACACATTCATTGAAAGCCCCCTACTTGTATCACATTTGATGCTATTGGATACTAAAACAGATTTGAAAGATGAAGAGGAAGATCCCGAGGAAAGGGACAAGAAAAAGAAGGTATAAATGGTACAGTAGTACCCCAGAGAAAGAGATTCTGACCCCTGCATTGGTGAAATTATGGGACTTTTTCAGAAGATTTTAAAAATTAATTGTATTTTCCCTGTAAAGAATAGAGAAGGCCATCAGCTGAGGGTGAGGTGGGTAGAAATGGAGCAAAGGACAAGAGATCTTCTACAGGTATAAAAAGTGAAGTAAAACTAATAGGTAAATATGAAAAAAACCCACACGAATTGAAGCTCAAGTTTCTCCTCTTAAAAAAAGAACTTATAAGTTTGTATTTAATATGTCTTTAAACATGTGAGAGGGCAGATATAAAAGCCAGTGATTCAAATGGACATACTTCAGTAGGAAAAGAGAGTTCTTATTTTTTATAGTATGTTTATATTCACTATCTCCACCACCCTAATCCAGACTTGCTGTGCCCTGCCTTGCCACTTTCCCATTCATTCTGCTCATGGTGTCAGCAAAGAACTTTTAAAAAACACAGATCTGATCATTTAAATCGCTATTTTAAAACTTTCCTATTTTCCCAGGACAAGTAAAGAAAAAAAAAAAAAGATTCTATCCTTTCACACACTGTCTGATGGGTGCTTCCTGTGTCTCTAGCTGTGTCTCCTTGTACTCTCCCTTTGCTCATCACGTTGGACATCAGGATCATGCAGGTGCTCAGCATCCTCAGAGATTCTGTCTTGCTTTCCATTTATCACTTCATCTCTTATATGGCACAGATAATTTCTGCTCATTCTTTAACTTTCATGTGTCCTAAGATTCTAGGAGTCGACGAATTCTTTAAAAAAAAAAAAGAAGAAGAAGAAGATAGTAGGAAGGGAGAAATGAAGGGGGAGATGAACCATGAGAGACTATGGACTCTGAGAAACAAACTGAGGGTTCTAGAGGGGAGGGGGGTGGGGGGATGGGTTAGCCTGGTGATGGGTATTAAAGAGGGCACGTACTGCGTGGAGCACTGGGTGTTATACGCAAACAATGAATCATAGAACACTACATCAAAAACTAATGATGTAATGTATGGTGATTAACATAACAATAATAAAAATTTATAAAAAAGAAAAAAATCCATAATTATCTATGACCTCTTCATAATATTCATCACACTTTCAGTAAGTTGTTAAACGTTTACTTTTGCAGCTGCATGCTCCATGAAGGTGGAGTCTTTGTTGACCCTTCTAGCACTTGATCTGCATTGTACCAATAGTTGCTCCTTCACCAAATGTGATGTTCTTTCTTTTGAGGAGGTTCTTGATCGTGTTAGACAAATACCTAATTCAGAAATTTTATCAGGGAGGAAAGAAAACAGCAATATTTTTTTTCAAGTGTTTCCGGAAAAAAGGACACTTGGAAATAAAACTTACTCTAAGGTCTTGAAGTAAGATAAATTTATGGCAGTGGAGAGAAATCAGAAGAATACATACTATCAACTTCTAAAGTAATCCTCAATAAAGATTTCTGTATAACTTTTTAGATTGAAACTTATATCAGCAATAATTTCATTTACTTTTATAGGGGGACAGTTCTGAATAAATCAATAGAGAAGGCCAATTTATTTCCAAACTGTGTGTGTGTGTAATGGTAATTTATATCTGATAGCACAATTTCTTGAATAATTTTAAATAATTAGATCTTGCCTTTTTTAGGCATTAAATATTTAATTACAGGATAATGGATATAGCAGTGCAATTTATAAAGCAGTAATATTGATGTAGAATAAAGGAGAACAAAAGATATAGCACTAATCAATACAGAAGTATAGATTGAAAATGAGGAATCATGATTTGGCCTATAAGGCAATATATATATTTGGATGAAGAGTAACAGTGTAGTGCCAGGCACAAGGACAATCTACAATTTAGGAAGATTCAAGATGTGTGCTGAGCTCACAGCAAATGCTGTGGCTGTAGTGTTATTTGAAATTCAATGTAGACCTGCAGTTAAAACACACACACACACACACAAATACACAAATTAACATTTTAACTCTTATTTGTATTTAATGTGTTGCACAGTTGATCGGATGAATTGTTCTTGAATTAAATGGCATGTGTCTGATGCATGTATAGTACCTAATTCCATTTTGTTTTTTATAAGTAGGGCTCACTTAATTTTGACTCCCACTTCAAGTCTTCACATGCCTTTCAAAAGTTTGTGAGAGAATTAAGGTTATATTAGGAAAATAATAATATTAAGTGTATAAACTGTCGTTAATGGTCATTTCTATGTAAAAAACACCAGGTTTTAAATCTACAGTTAGCATATGCTCAAGATGTAGATTTATGTAACAGAGGCAAAATAGAAAGATTTATATTAATGTCTGAAGTCTCTGAAAAGTTATGTTAATTCATTTGAATCTAACAGAGTTGATAAAGCATAAGATTTAAAATGGTTTTTATTTTATTTATATATGTGTGTTGTCTTCCATATAGAGAATTAATGTTTTATGAATACATCATCAATATTTTTTGATGATAGCATAATATAAACTACCTCCAAGTCATTAATTTAAGAATATTTGTCACCCTATTGTAGCTCATATAGTCATCAAATAATGAAAAGTGCACCAATAAAGAGTAATTTACTAAGCTGTTATGGATACCAAAAAGTTTGGCAGTGTATTCTGTGAACAATGATACATTTCCTACTTGGAATCCCATCTGGGACTGATGTCTCCCATCAAGTGGTTCAAAATACCTTACTCAGCCAAGCTATGGAAGACTAATGCAATGAGATAGAAGACGTAGGTATAGATTGGATGTTGATATAGGTACATAATATATCAGAATGGCAAAATTATCACTCAGGCAAATACAAAACAAACACGTGCTCAAGTTTTTAACACCTCATTTAATGAGGGAAACTCTGAAGCTAGGCATATTTATAGAAGGACTAAATTGCTAAGTTAGATTGCAAACCTGATAATGTCCCACATGTCATTAAGAATTGATATTATTTGTTCTGCTGTTCAGAAATTGTATGCATCTCTTCCAAACTAAAATCAGTAGTTAACAAGTGACATTAATTGGGTGGGGGGAAAGAGGAGGTGGGTAAAGGGGTACACATTTTCAGCTTTAGGATGAATAAGGTCTGAAGATCTAATGTAAAACATGGTGACTATAGTTGATAACACTGTAGTGTATAATTGAAATTTGCTAAGAGAGTAGAATGTAAAGGTTCTCACATATATATACTTATGTGTATATAGATACATTTATATGTATGTGTGGGGGAAATGGATGTGTTCATTAGATAGGGATATCCTTTCACAAGGTATACACAAATTACCATGATATACACATTAAATATCTTAGAATTTTTATGTCAATTATACCTCCGTAAAGCTGAAATTAAAGATTCCTAGACACCAAAAATGTGATATCACTAAGTCCCAGACTTTTAATCAATAGTAAACAAAGAGATGAACTAAATATATTTTACTAGACATTGCATATGGAGGCAAAGCCCTCATATGATAATGAAAGGATGCACTACCTTTCTTATTTTCAAGTGTCAAACAATTTTTTTTCTGATAAGAGAACTAAAAATGGTGGAATCATCCTATCTTTTCTGAAAGAAAAAATATATAAAATATTTCTGAAAACAAAACCGTGTACTATATTGTGGATGGTGTGAGAGTAGACATAAACTCAACCATGATGGGTTGACTGAGGAGCTGAGCACCAAGCAATGTACAGCAGTCTCAGGCAATCATTTTGCAATTTGAAATTAAAGCAAACATGCTTAGCTTTTGAGTTGTCCTATGACCAGTTATTGCTGTCTAAATAGTGAAATCACTATTCATGGAGGTCCAAAAGGGAGGCATTTGGGGAATTTGGCCAAAAATTTTCTAATTTCTGGGGAAAATCTTACATTTTGTTAATTTCTTTGTCTAATTCCAAAAGAAAAAAAAAATGCTTTTAACTTGTATCTTTACTATGTAATATGCTATCTCAAACAACTCTTGCTGTATTTGAATGAATGATTATAATTCTTTTATTTCCTTGTTAAGATTCTATGCATTTGTTCTGGACACTGATCTTTGTGTTAATTTTATGTTAAGTGGGATAATCATGGTAATTTTGTGCCTAGATAATTGTTCCAAGGTACATGGGGTTATCCTGTAAATGATATTTCAGGAATAGTATGCAATCTCATTAAAAACAAAACCAAACAAAACTCTATAAGAAGTAAATATTATGTAGAAAAATGTCCTTACAGTACAATAAATATATATGTATTTTGATGCTTATAATATTTTAAAGGCCGTATATTCTGGTTTTGATGGTTGTTTAGGTATAAAGGTAGGTAAGGGTGAAGTGGGAAGGCCTAAGATTTATAGGATGGTCAACATTAAGCTGAGGAAATTACATTTGATTCAAAAGGCCATGATATACTAAATGACTAATACAGACCACAGAGCATCCTGGTGGTTCAGGCTACAGACAAGATTAAAATTACCAGATAAAGTAAACAATTATACTGATGCAATACATTATATACAATGTACGATTCCATTAACCTGGCATATAGTCCCTAAAAACACTTTTTTTGTATGAACTTCTTTACCATTGTGCCTTTAGCTGCCTTAATTTTTTATATATGTGACCTATAATGAGACTGTAAAGTCATGGTCATTTTTATCCTCTAGTGTTTAAGACTTTGAGTTGCATGTTGCAAGTGTTTATAGGTTCTACTGAGTAACTCAGGAGCTCTGAGGAAGCAAGGGTTGCTGCATTTTATATTTCAAACTAATCAGGCTGTAAAGATTTGTAAGGCTTTTGACCAAACAGGGGTCAGCCACACGGAATGTTAATGAAACTTGTGTGAAAAGTACTCCCCGGCGACTGATAATCAGGAATCTTTACCTTTTCACACAATTAAACATCCCATTTTTAAATATCATAATTTGGCCTCTGCCTGATTAGATATTTTTTTACATAAACTGGTATTTTCACTACATTTATTTACATGGAATATTTTCCTGGAGGATTTTGTTTGTTTGTTTTTAATTGCATGTATTGATTCTTCCTTCTTCACTGAAACAAAATAATTTAGAAGACTTGTCGCTGTGTGTAATCCCCTCTGTGATCCAAAACCTTTTCTCCTTGTTGCTTTTAATTAACTAACATGTCAATCAGATTTGTGCTGCTTGTGTTTTTAACCATTATCACTGTTTGTATAGACTTTTAGTTTAATCTGTATGTATATTACATTTACTGAATTCTTTGGTAAGTGTGGGTTTATGTGTCTATGTGAGGGTAAGACAGTGTTTAGAAAGCCTATGCTTTCCTTGTGAAGCTTTTTTCTAAAACTTTTTAAAAATCTTAAGAAGAACAATACTGCCATCTTAAGGCAAATTAAATTAATTTTTAAGAAATTCACAAGCTTTCCTTAGACATTTTAAGTTTTTATTCCATGGTTTCATATTATGATTGCAATCCAATCTATTTGAAAGAAATAATCTAATATATCACAGACTTGATAAAATTTGGATAATATTTATAACTTTTACAAAAATATTAAAAATTTCACAGTGTACATGAAAGAATCATGTATTTACCTGCAATAATACTTCCATTTTAGAATTTCAGCCATCCCCTAAAAATTGCAAATGACACTTTGGAGGTAATCTGGGTAACATGCAAAGGGATCTTAAGCTCTGGAGTTTCACTAATGATGTTTGAATGTATATAGACACTCACATGATACACAGTATCAAGACTAAAATTTCAAAGTCTAGAGTAGCAAATGGTAGAGATACCCAGAGAAGGATGACAAGAATAGCTAAGAGTAAAACATGATGGCCTAGAAAAGTTGTTGATATAATAAGAGAATTATAGAAGAATTATGGAGCTAGCATGCTTTCTCCTGGAGACAGTCTGGAGACATTTGATGCATGATGCGTGAAAGATGAGTGTACATTAATCGAGCTCCAAAAGGCAGAATTGGGAGCATCTAATGGCTAGTCTAGTCAGATAACTTTCAGTTGCACATTTAATGCTTCTTTACAATACTAGTTGATCACTCTTTTCAGGGAATTTTGTATTCTTTATTTGAAAGTTGATCGGAATCATCTCAACTTCTATCATTTCCTCAGCATCTGTCCATACCTTCACTTGCTGTCTCGTAATTTCCAACTATCTCAGAGGACAATGTGTGTATGTATTCTAATTTCTATGTCTAACTTCTGTATTCTGTGTTCTTAGGTTCACTCTTCATTCCTATAGTTCCTTGGAAATAAATTCCTTGAAGTACTAAACCTTCTATACTCACACATACCCACAAACATATCCCCACTCCTCCCACAGTCAGTCTCTTGCCCACACAATAACAATTATCCTAATGCACATTCCTGATCTTGTCAAGCACTGCCTGAGAAATGCTGAATGGCTTCACCATGACTACAAAACATCTGAGATGTCCTTCACAAGGCAAGGTCACTTTCCCTGAACATAATTGTTTCCCTTTTCCTTCCTTCATTTGTAATACTTTGTAATACTACTACCTATACCTCCAATAACCTCTGCTCTCTTTGCTAGTAGAGAGATTCTGGTAATCTCTCCTATTTTAGCCTAATTGCAGTTTCCTCCATATAGCCATCTGTCTATGTAGTCGAACGAGTTCAAGTCAATTCCACCTTTTTCCTCCTATTTGCTTATTATACTTTGAATCTCCATTACATCATCTCATGATTGATACTAAATAGTATAAATAGCTTTGTAGAAAGGCAATGAGTTTTATTAGTCATTATAGTCCACATTTTTTAATATGGAGTTCTGCATACCTGTACATTGCTAGAACACAGAATTTGTAATGAAAACACGTAAGTTGAAACTTGAATTTTCCTGTTTATTGTCTGTGTGACCTGGGGAAAATTATTCAATTCTTCCTATCTTCTGTTTTCTCAATAACAGCACAGGGTAGTTATTAGAAACATGACTGAAAAAATACTCTTTATAAATATAATATGCTGTTATTATTAACGAACATTCTGTCTCATTCCTTAGGGACACATCTTCACTATTCCCCAACTTCACAAACCTCTTCAGAAAACTTTGTACATCACATATCCGCTCTTCCTCTTGAGTCTTTTCCTCTCCATTAGATTTTCATCACTCTACATGTGCGTTACCTCTGGTCCAAATGACCTTCCTTAAGAATTCTCACTCTTACAAATACTGCTGATAAGATAAATGATTTTTCTTGAAGCATGGTTTTGACAGTCTCAATTTTCTGTTAAGGAATTGTTCAGGCTCCCAATTAGTTATGCAATTAACTATAAAAACTTATAGCCAAAAAAAAAAAAACAAAAAAAAACTTATAGCCAAAAACTTCAGAATATGAACTTAAGTTGAACAACTATATTTATAAATAATATAAACTTCCTAATTGTTTTTACTTGCTATTTTTTTCTAGAACGCTATTCTCTGTACATGTTCAGTGATTAACCGAAATAGATTTTCCTACAAGATATTTTTTCAGAAAGTAATTCTTTGTTCTTTAAATTTCTAGAATGCCTTATTATTCTAACACACACCTACCTGTATCTTTGTATTACTACTGTTTATGCATATGGATTCTTTTTTTAATTTTTTATTGTTATGTTAATCACCATACATTACATCATTAGTTTTTGATGTAGTGTTCACGATTCATTGTTTGTGTATTAACACCCAGTGCTCCATGCAGAACGTCCCCTCCTTGATACCCATCACCAGGCTAACCCATCCCCCCACCCCCTCCCCTCTAGAACCCTCAGTTTGTTTTTCAGAGTCCATCGTCTCTCATGGTGTGTCTCCCCCTCCGAATCCCCCCCCTTCATTCTTCCCCTCCTGCTATCTTCTTTTTTTTTTTTTCTTAACATATATTGCATTATTTGTTTCAGAGGTACAGATCTGTGATTCAACAGTCTTGCACAATTCACAGCACTCACCATAGCACATACCCTCCCCAATGTCTATCACCCAGCCACCCCATCCCTCCCACCCCACCCCCCACTCCAGCAACCCTCAGTTTGTTTCCTGAGATTAAG